>NW_027256887.1:82089651-82281515 GCF_029215685.1 Pituophis catenifer annectens
TCTTTGGTCCAATCACTAGGAGACTATAAGTTCTAGTCCAGTGGTGGGTTTCAAATTTTTTTACTACCGGTTCGGTGGGTGTGGCTTGGTGGGTGTGGCATGGCTCTGTGGGCGTGGCTTGGTGGGCGTGGCAGGGGAAGAATACTGTAAAATCTCCATTCCCTCCCCACTTTAGGGGAAGGTTACTGCAAAATTCCCATTTCCTCCCGATCAGCTGGGACTCAGGAGGCAAAGAATAGATGGGGGCAGGGCCAGTCAGAATTTTTACTACCGGTTCTCCGAACTACTCAACATTTCCGCTACCGGTTCTCCAGAACTGGTCAGAACCTGCTGAAACCCACCTCTGTTCTAGTCTCATCTTAGTCATGAAGGCCAGCTAGGAGTCTTTAGGCCAGTCACTCTCTCTCTCAGTTCGGAGTTGAGTGACAAGCAGATTGGCCTATTTATTTATATGTTTGTTTGTATTCCTTCTTTATTATTTTTACAAACAACTTGAGGCTGCAGACATATCCAACGTATCTTCCTCCTCCTATTTTCCCCGCAACAACAACCCTGTGAGGTGGTTTGGGCTGAGAGAGAGTGGCTGGCCCAAAGTCACCCAACTTGCTTTCGTGGCTAAGGCAGAACCTGAACTCACAATCCCCAACTTAATCACAATATTCTGTTGAATTGCAAAAAAGGAAGGAAGGAAGGAAGGAAGGAAGAGGAGCCTGCACTTGTGGAAAACAAATGTTAGGAGGAAAAAATATTAAGACTTAAAAACAATCGTATTGGATCAAGCCAAGGGCCTATCTAGGACTGTCCTCTGGATCAGGGGTCTCCAACCTTGGGAACTTTAAGACTTGTGGACTTCAACTCCCAGAATTCCTCAGCCAGCAAAGCTTTCTGGGAGATGAAGTCCACAAGTCTTAATGTTGACAAGGTTGGAGATCCCTGCTCTGGATCACATAATAGCCAAATAGACACATTTGAGAAGCTAACTAGCTTAATATTGAACCAATTCCTTACAAAAATCTTGCAGAATAGATACTATGTTAATTGAGGTACTCTTCCTCACAAACAGATTGCATGGTGTTATTACTAGTACAGGAAGTCCTAAACTTACAACCATTCATTTAGTGACGGTTTGAAGTTACAACAGCATTGACTCAAAAAAAATGACTCAGACATGACCATGTTTCACACTTACGACCGTTGCAGCATACCCCCGTGGTCATTTGTTCAAATTTCAGATGCTTGGAAACTGGTTGCAGGTTATGACGGATGCAGCATCCCAGGGTCGTGTCATCCCTTTTCGCGACTTTCCAGCCAGAAAATTCAATGGGGAAGCCAAATTCACTTGAAACTGAGACTTAACTTAGCAACTGCAGTGATTTAATTATCAACTGTGGCAAGAGAGGACATAAAATGGGGCAAAACCCGTTTTAACAACTGCCTTGTTCAGCAGTGGAAATTTTGGGCCCCATTGCGGTCGTTAAGTCGAGGACTACTGTATTAACTGCAGGGTAGAGTTATCGGTATGTGGGAATGACCTTAAGAGACAGGCAGAAAAGCTGCAGACTAGACAGCGCTCAGGCAGCTGAGTCCACAGAAGGACTGGCGGCATGGCAAATGTTCCAGAAGAGACTCTCTCTAGTTAATTGGCAAGTAAAGGCGGGGGTAGAGATGAAATTTCAGACTTGTAAGATTGAGGTCAGCCTTGCAAGATGATCCAGATAGGAAGCACAGCCATAAGTGTTAGTTCTAGCTTTATTGTAAGATTACGTTAACAGAATCTTAAAAGTCGGAAAGTACCGGTACATCCCTCCTCTCATTCCCTGACAGTCTAAGAAACTAGAGAGGGTAGACTCAGTGGCCGCTTGTCTGAATGTTGTCGACTGTGGCTCTTCCTTCAGTCTCCTAAGGTCAGATTTGATTTGATTTGATTTGATTTGATTTGATTTGATTTGATTTGATTTGATTTATTTTTATTTTATTATTTAATTTATTATTTTATTTTATTTTTATTTAATTTATTATTTTATTTATTTTATTATCTTCTCATTTTATTTATTTTATTTTATTTATTTTATTATTTATTCTTATTTATCTTTACTTTACTTTACTTTACTTTACTTTACTTTACTTTACTTTACTTTACTTTACTTTACTTTACTTTACTCTACTCTACTCACCTCACCTCACCTCACCTCACCTCACCTCACCTCACCTCGTGTACTGGCTGCCATCTTACCACAGGGTAACTACTGCAAGACTATTGCATGTGGGATATTATAATGACAGGTGATTTTTTTAAAAAAACTTGATTCACCTTTCAGGGTTGAAATTACCCTGGTTCATTTATCTGTTGGTCTTATTTGTTGACAAGCTGAGTTTCAGGCAGCCTTCACTACCTGCGCAGGAATCAGAAATGAGCAGCCGGCGAAGGACATTTCCAAGACCATCTCTTGCAGATTCTGCCTGGAGAACTAATTTGGGCTTCCGGAAATACACAGAAGTGAGGCCAGGCAACCCTGGACTTATTTGATCATGAATTGCAAAGGGAAGAGTGCAAATTGGCTCCGGGTGGCTTGATAAATGATGTTTCTGCTTTCAAATGCCTCCCACAAAACAATAAAAAAAAAAAAAAAAAGAATTCACAGTGGAAAGGGAAAAATTGATTTATATCCGAGAATTGAAATGGTGTTCTGAGAGGAAAATGACCAGGAGACTAGAAACTAAGTCCTGTGACAATCCTTGGGAGACTATGGCCTTAAGGACGCCCAGTCTAGAGTAGTCCAACGGCTTGTGGACATAGACTTGCAATATCTAAGAGCTAGAGCTAACCTGTTCTCCTCTGATCTTCAGCCAATTTAACAATTATGGCCTCATATTTTTACACTTTAACCATCCCTAAGTATAGAAGAGTCTTCTCCCTTGCTCGTTTCAACGTCTTGCCCTCAGCATTGCTGGATGGACGATTTAAGAGGCTCCTGATAAGTGAGCGGTTATGCCCCTGTGATAGAGCTGAGGTCGAAACTGTGGAGCATGTTCTTTTATACTGCCCTATGTATAACGCAGGCAGGACTAAATTACTGTCTCTCCTAGAAACAGATCTCTCTGGATCCAATGCTAGTAATTTGACCTTATATAGTTTAGGGGATGGTTCCTCACATATTACTCTTCAGGTTTCTAAATTCTTTTTAAGAGCCGTAACTATTAGAGGAGAACGCTGTAATTCCTCTCAGCCAAGGCTTCTGGTAGCCAACTGTTTATGATGTTACTTTCCCCACGTTCTTTTGCAATTATATTTGTATTTTGCTCTGTGACCGCAAATAAAAGTTATTATTATTAAGTCCTGTGACAATTTGCTAAAAACCTGTGGTTCCAAATAAATGTTTCAAATCAAAACTCCTATGAAAGGAGACCAAATAAGGTGGGTCAGAACATTTAGTTCTGACAAAAGACATCTTGGAGGATAGATTCAAAACAACTGTCATGGAGAAGATCTGGAAAAATGTTTGTCAAACTTGGCAAGTTTAAGAGTTGTGCATTTCAACTCCCAGGATTCTGTCCACAGGTCTAAATGTCTATGGAGATTCTCAATCACCCAGGTGATGATTGCTTTTCCAAAAGGCAGCTGGACTTCCTTAGTTTGGCTTGGCTTGAAAGCATTTCACTTCTCATTCAAGAAGCTTCTTCAGATCTAACGGAAAGATTTAGATTCTTTGCTTGAAAGTAGCAAAGAATGCAAATCCATGCATTCCCCCACCAGTCAGTAAGAACGGAAGAAGCTTCTTGGATGAGAAGCAAAACGTTTTCAAGGAAAAACAAACAAAAGTCCAGATTTCATTTTGTAACAATCTCATTGTTGTCGTCGTATCTTTATGATCAGTCACTGCAAAACTGCCGGCGATTGCAGTAGGATATGACTGTGATATTCTGCAATTTACACAGGTTGTAGAAGGTACAGGACAGGTAGTACAGAGTTACAACCATTCTTTTAGTGACCGTTTGAAGTTACAACAGCCCTGAAAAAAAATGACTTATGGCCATTTGTCACACAACTGTTGCAACATCCTCCATGGTCACATGTTCATGCCGTTTGGCAACTGGCATGTATTTTTGACGGTTGCAGAGTCCCTGGGTCATGTGATCACTTTTTGAGATCTTCTGACAAGCAAAGTCAATGAGGAAGCCAGATTCACTTAACAACCATGATAGTAACTTAACAACTGCCGTGATTCACTTAGCAATTGTGGCAACACAGGTCATAAAACTTAGCAATGGAAATTTTGGGCTCAGTTGTGGTCATAAGTTGAGACTAAGCCTTAACAACTTTCCCTCTTGTAAATGTGTAATAACTGCAGGTAAACTACTTAAATCCTACCTATATACTTGGTTATTTTAAACTGTCTGTTCACGTCTTCTGTCTGAAAACTATTGTCCTGCCATAATTAAGCCTATGTGTGTATGTGTGTGTGTTTGCTTATGGTCTCACATTTCTTTTGCATTTTAGGCAATTCCCAAGGACTCCGGTTCTTTAGAATCAAAGCTCCAGATTCCTATTTTCAAAGGATTTAAATCCATTTGCACCTTTTGTTTTGGAAGACTGAGCACTGCAAAGTACTGTCAGAAACTCTTTTCATTCCTGACAAAACACAGGGAACATAAAGTTGAGGGGAAAGAAGGAAGGAAGGAAGGAAGGAAGGAAGGAAGGAAGGAAGGAAGGAAGGAAGGAAGGAAGGAAGGAAGGAAGGAAGGAAAGAGGGAGGGAGGGAAGGAGAGGGAGGGAGGGAGGGAAGGAAAGAAAGAAGGAGGGAGGGAGGGAAAGAAAGAGAGGGAGGGAGGGAAGGAAGGAAGGAAGGAAGGAAGGAAGGAAAGAAAGAAAGAAAGAAAGAAAGAAAGAAAGAAAGAAAGAAAGAAAGAAAGAAAGAAAGAGGGAGGGAGGGAGGGAAGGAGAGGGAGAGAGGGAGGGGGAGGGAGGGAAGGAAGGAAGGAAAGAAGGAAGGAAGGAAGGAAGGAAGGAAGGAAGGAAGGAAGGAAAGAAAGAAAGAAAGAAAGAAAGAAAGAAAGAAAGAGCAGAGAAATCTGAATTTCCATATATAACAGCTGCACTGCAGTGGGTTCTGTTTTTAATGTTTTTTAAAGAAAAAAAATTATGGCAGATCAATTTAAGAAGCTCCTGGAAGGAAGTCTCTAGAGAGCAGATGTGTGGGATACAGGTCAGATTTCCACTTCAGGTAAACAATGAATTTGTGGCAGTGCTATGGACAGAAAGCCATCTCGGTGCTTGATTAATAACCCAATTCCTTTTATTCCTTTGGTTTGGGGGTAAGAGATAGGAAGAACTGAGATGAATGTATTTTCCTCACCCACATTCAGTCCAGGGTTTGCCTTATTTACACAGAAGTAACACCAACGTTGTTTCTTCCAAGCAAAGGTGCACAAAACTGCATCAGTCTAAGATCAGCCCACATTTTGGGGGCAGCTGTAAAGAATTCAGTGCTATTGCTCTGGCCTTCCTTTGTACATCCCATTGAAAAACAAGAAACTCCCTCCCGTCACCTCTTCTTCCTCTTAGAAAAGAAAGGAAGGGGAGAAGAGAAAAATCTCCAGGATTTTACAGAGGCTGCACAGCAATATACTTTTATCCTGAAAAGCTCCTAAGGCAGGGGTGAAATCCAGCAGGTTCTGACAGGTTCTGGAGAACCGGTAGCAGAAATTTTGAGCAGTTCGGAGAACCGGCAAATACCACCTCTGTCTGGCCCCAGAGTGGGGTGGGAATGGAGATTTTGCAATATCCTTTCCCTGGAGTGGGGTGGGAATGGAGATTTTGCAATATCCTTCTCCTGGAGTGGGGTGGGAATGGAGATTTTGCAATATACTTCCCCTGGAGTGGGGTGGGGAAAGAGATTTTGCAGTATCCTTCCCCTGCCACGCCCACCAAGCCACGCCCACAGAACCAGTAGTAAAAAAAATTGGATTTCACCACTGTCCTAAGGTTATCAAATGGAAAAGTAAACCATCACTCTCTCTCTCTACCCCCCCATCCATCCATCCATCGATCTAAAATTCCAGTCAAAAACCATTTTAAGGTAGCCATTGAATTCCTGAGGATGTTGTGGTTTTTTTTGCTGCAAACTGGCTAAAAAGACTAGAAACTAGCAAAAACCATCGCATATCGTGGTCATATGACTGCAGTACACTGCAACCAGCCATAAAAGTGAGCCGGTTGCAAAAAGCCTCAAATGTGGTGATGTGACCATAATGTGTGCGTGGGTATGTAGGTGTACATATGTCTCTGTTTCCATCAACACTCTGGAACATGTCACATCATATCTTAAAGATCATTCAAATGAAAGATACATATCAGAATGGAGAAGATGGATTGACTATATGCAAAAAAAGTATCCGAACAAGAAGATTCATAGAGCTTATGAATGAAATATTTTTAAGTAGTTTATGTTTATAGTTCTTGAGTTATAAGGAGTTAAAGATTTAGGGAGAATATGAATGCAATAATTTGTTAGCATATCTTAGCTTTATGTTTGTGAATGCTATACCCTGTACTTGTTCTGGGAAGTCTAGGGAGAGGGGTGGGGGGGAAGGGGGGAGGGGGAAAGGGTGGGGGCGAGAAAATGTTTGTATTTTTTATAAAACTTTTAATAAAAAAAAACACTCTGGAACATGTCAGAAGTACCTTTGGGGGGGGGGAGGTTGTCCATCATAACTTTGGTCATTAAGTAAGGATTACCTATACATTTAAGCAAAGCATAAATCTATCCATTCATCGAGGGAGCCTGCTTGCAATCCATTTGGGTTTCTGTAATGAATAGCAGTTTGATTCCTTGTTTAATGTCGAAGGTGTGGATCCAGTGGCCCCGGATTCTTTAGCTCCTTGTGATCTACTAAACCAGGGGTATCAAACTTGATTTCATCGAGGGCCGCATCAGGGTTGTGTTTGACCTCAGGGGCAGGGTGGGCGTGGCCAGCTTGACGTCACTCGTGTTGGGGGCGTCTGTGGTGGCCCGAGAGCTCTGCCAGTGAAAACGGGCTCCAGAACTCCATTTTCAGCTGCGACGGCCTCCTGCCGTCCTCTGCCAGTGAAAATGGAGCTGGGGGGGGGAGGCTGCATGCGGCCGGTCCTTTGCTGTTTCTAGGGCAGCCCCACGGGCCAGATCTAAGCACCTCGCAGTCTGGATCCGGCCCCCAAGGCCTTGAGTTTGACACCTCTGTACTAAACTCAAAGACTAGAGCGTGGATGGAGTTAATGCTGGATCTCTGTGCTTTGTCCACGGGCACATACATTCACACATGCACAAACAAATACGGAGCATCTGCCCTTTGAACACATCAATTGGGACCTTGATGAAGTAAAACTTGAGCAAGCAAGAATCATGAAATTACATCAGTGAGCAAGAATCATGTTGCTTAGTTATTCTAGACCCACAATATGAAGGTGAAATTTATGGAAGAAGACCCTAATGGTTGGAAAAAGCAAAGGCAATTCAAAAAGGCCAACAGAAGAAAAAAAAATGATTAGCTACTATCATTTTTGCAAGGCCGGAGCTCACAAAAATAGAAAGCCGCCGTTGCTTAATAGACAATTTGGATGGAATTTTGCCAATTGCGTCACAAAGAGTCAGAAGCGACAGATGAACAATATTATTATCATCACAAGGGATGACAATTATTTCAATTTTCTCTCTCCAGGAGTAATTTCATTCTAGCCCTTTGATCATTTCGATGAACCATTTCTGCAATTCACTGTACTTTACAGCCTTCTTTCAAAATCCCCAGTGTTATAAGCTTTGTTACACCAGAAATAGACTCTAGAGATAGATAGATGATAGATAGATAGATAGATAGACAATAAATACATAATAGCAGTGGTGGGTTGCTCCCAGTTCGGCCCGGTTCGGCTGAGCCGGTAGCGGTGACACTATTATGTCACCGAACCAGTTCTCTTTCTTCGGGAGCTGGGCCCTCCTGCCCGCCCCCGCGTTATTCTGCTATTATTCTTAGCAGATACACTGTTGACTCAATTTATTATTTACTGTTTATAAAAAATAATAATTATTATTATTATATCTATATGAAATCTTATTCTGTTCACCACCCTGAGTCCTTCAGGAGAAGGGCGGTATAGAAATTCAATTAATAATAATAATAATAATAATAATAATGATGATGATGATGATGATGATGATGTGAGCGTTGCCCTAGCCGGCCAGCTGATTTTCGGGCTTCTGCGTTCACTGGAAGTCGGGAAACGGGCTGTTTCTGGCCTCCGGAGGGCCTCCGGGAAGGTGGGGAAGGCCGTTTTTGCTCTCCCCAGGCTCCAAGAAAGCCTCTGGAGCCTGGGGAGGGCAAAAAAATGGGCCTACAGGCTCACCGTGCCATCGCGTGCCAAAAGCAGGGAGAGTGCAGAGGGGTTGCGCACGCATGCGTGGGGGGGGGGGTAGGGCGCATTGAATTATGGGTGTGGGCGCATGCACGCACAACCCCCCTGCACTCCCCCCTCTTTTGGCACACGATGGCAAAAGGTTAGCCATCACTGGTCTAGTTCATATTATCAGAAAATATCAAAAGGTATGAATTTAACTGAGCCTCTTATCACAAGCACCAGATACTAGGCTGCAAAAATTTAGGTGGCCATAAGATGGCAGTAAAGAGGAAGAGAAAAGTCTAACTCCTTTCCTGCCATCTGGTGGTTACCTTGTGTTTAGCAGCGTAGATAAAATAAGATTAGAGTGTCCCAGAATTAAAAACTCCCCATTCTATCAACAAAACTTGCTTGATGATATGTAAAAAAACATGTTTTGTTTGTTTATATGCATTTTGCCCAAAGCCAGCCAGTGGAGTTGCAAATTCTAACTAATAGCTTAGCGTGTTGGGTGAAGCTAGCCAACTATCATTAACAAATCACAGCTTACAATCTTGTGCCAATAACTACTTTTCAGGCTAACCTGCAGTAACGCAAAAGGCTGTTGCAAGGATAAAATTGAAGGGAGATCTAAATTGTGATAGATCTGATAGTGTTTATAAAACATACCTTGAAGCACTTATATTTAGATTTTCACAGTGTGCTTAGAATCACTTTATCATGTGAAGTGTTAATACCACTTTATAATGCCTTGGTAAGACCGCACTTGGAATATTGCATCCAGTTTTGATCGCCATCATATAAAAAAGATGTTGAAACTTTAGAAAGAGTGCAGAGAAGAGCAACAAAGATGATTAGGGGGCTGGAGGCTAAAACATATGAAGAACGGTTGCAGGAACTGGGTATGTCTAGTTTAATGAAAAGGACTAGGGGTGACATGATAGAGTGTTCCAATATCTCAGGGGCTGCCACAAAGAAGAAGGAGTCAACTTATTCTCCAAAGCACCTGAAGGCAGAACAAGAAGCAATGGATACTAATCAAGGAGAGAACAAATCTAGAAATAAGGAGAAATTTCCTGATATGAGACAATTAATCCGTGGAACAACTTGCCTTCAGAAGTTATGGGTGCTCCACCACTGGTAGTTTTTAAGAAGACATTGGACAACCAATTGTCTGAAATGGTATAAGGTCTCCTGCTTGAGCAGGGGGTTGGACTAGAAGACCTCCAAGGTCCCTTCCAACTTTTTTTTTTAAAAAAATAATTTTTATTAAACAGTTTTTAAAAGTTTTTAACAATTTTCTTCTTTGCAATATCTCCGCATCGGTATACATCCGCTATATATCCATTTTTCTCCTTTACATCTATACGTCTATATATGTGATTCCTTTATACATAGTAAAATATTTATATACTAATTCATAACTGATCACAACTGAGCCTGAGTGGCGCAGCAGACTAATGCTACTGTTCAAAGGTAGTATTTAGCTTCCAGCTGCCTGCAATTACTGCGAGTTCAATTCTCACCAGGCTCAAGGTTGACTCAGCCTTCCATCCTTTCTAAGGTAGGTAAAATGAGGACCCAGTTTGTGGGGGCAATAAGCTGACTTTGTATAAAATATACAAAAGTATGAAGGCTATTGCTTAACGCATTGTAAGCCGCCCCGAGTCACCGGAGAAGGCGGCATATAAATCAAAATTAAAATAAATTAAAAAATAAACATAGAGGAAAAACAGACTATTATCTGGTATGGAATGAATGGTATAAATGGCTAGGGGAAAGGTTCAAAAGCTAAGAAAACAACAAAGTAAGAAGGTCTAGGAATTAGAAAATAGTAGTAAATATGTACTCATATATATGGTCCCTTCCAATTCTTAACTTGCAGTCAAACTCAACTCCTGATGTCTTCACAAACATATCTGTACAGCTTCCTTGGTAGAATTAAGGAAACAATTGGGCACTATAGCCTTCCAGGGCTGCCTCCTGATCTAGTCTACAACTTGAGATTTCCGAGTGGTCTCCCATCCAAGAACAAACCCAATCCGACCTTAATTTAGCATCCTTTAAAGTTTGGTTCCATAAATAGACGGTGTATTTTGAACGCTAGGTGGCAATGAAAAGGCGCCTCTCTTTCCCCTAGGCCACGCCCCCTGGCACAAATACGAAACGCCAAGTGGGACTATATGACCTTCACGGCATCCCGTAGCCGCAATTCCTCTCCGGGGCGACTACGGGAGTCTGACGTTGCCCAGTTGGAGCGTAGCAGAAGCCACAGAGGCGGCCATGGCTTCCGACGACTCGCGTCCGGCGTCTGGTGTCTCCGGGAGCCGCTTCCTCGTCGTAGGAGGCGGGATCGCCGGTGTGACTTGCGCCGAACGGGTAACTTCTCGTCCTTCGCCATTATCGGCGCGCGCGCGCCTCTCTGCGCAGGCGCCCCGTAGCAATTTTTTTTCCCCCTCTCCGTGAATGTACCGTACTATTGTACCTGGGGATGGGAACTTCCTGGTTGGTTCATAGAGTTACAAAGTGAAGAGGTTAAGGCACGGACAGTTTCCGGGTTGCTTTGCACCCCATATTTGCTTTTATTTTTAAAAAGGGAGGAGGGAGCTTTGCGCCCCAGAAATTGAGCAGCAGGTGACCTCCACTGCACCAAGTTATTCTCACCCAGGGGGAGTCTGCAAAGATTCCAGGTTTTTTTTTTTTTAATGATTCATTAAAGAAGAAGAAGAAAAATGAAAGATTTATATTTTTAATGCTCTAGGAAAAATTGAAAAGATTAGTCCTGGGACGGCTTAGCCAACTGATACTTTGTATATCTTGCAGGCAATTTATGTCCTAATGACAAACAAGAATAACTTCCTGGACTATATATATATTGTAGATCATAATTTGCATTTCTGGCTCTTAAAAAAGGGGGGGGGGTTGCATTAAACTGCTTTCAAAAGTTCATATTTGTTTATGGATTTTGATTAGCATAGAAAATTATAAATTTGTAAGTAAATGCATAAATATATGGAGAATGGTTCTAGGGGCTTGGTTGGTCCCAATAAGTGAATTGCTTGAAAAAGTTCAAATCTGTTTAGAAATTTATTTCCTAAGAACAGGGCAACAATGTTTTGTCCAGGCTTCCAAAACTGAAAATCCAGTATTTTATACTGGTTACCAAGAATCACTTCCTTCCATCCCATGAAAAGAGAATGAAGCAACTGACAAAAAGAATTGGAAAGATTAGACTGAAATGTCATTTTCCATCTATTGAATTGAATTGATTAAACTTCTATACCGCCCTTCTCCCAAGGGACTCAGGGCGGTGTACAGCCATATTAAAACACATATAAACTCACAAAATTTAAAAACAATTTAAAACGAATAAATAAAATTTGGCCCACAGAGTTAAAAGCTAACAAACACCCGATTTAAAATTCATATTAAGTCAGCCCGGACTGTTGGAACAAAAGAGTCTTAAGGACGCCGCAGAAGATACACAGGTCAGGGATCATACGCACCTCTAGGGGCAGCTCATTCCAGAGGGCAGATGCCCCCACAGAGAAGGCTCTCCCCCTGGGGGTCGCCAGTCGACATTATTTGGCCAACGGCACCCTGAGGAGTCTTTCTCTGTGGGAGCGTATTGGCCGTATTGGTGGGAGGCTATCGGTGGCAGAAGGCGATCTCGTATATACCCAGGTCCTAAGCCATGGAGAGCTTTAAAGGTGGTAACCAGCACCTTGAATCGCACCCGGAAGATCACCAGGAGCCAGTGCAGCTCGCGCAGGAATATTCTTTCTCTCTCTGTCTCTTGCAACTAGATCAGTTAACTTGGCAAGTTTAAGATGTGTGGACTTCAATTCCCAGAATACCCCAGTTAACATTTGCCAAGTTGAAAAACTCTGCACTAGGTGGATGAAGTTTTCTATATCTCTCTGCTCCCACCTAGTGGTCATATCGATTTCTGCAGACTGAATATACAATAGCCACCTTATATTAACTCCATGCCACAGATATTGCCATGTTCATGTCATACAAGGTCAGGGATAATTCTTCATGTATAGGAGATGACAAGGGTGAGATCAGTTTGGAATCTCTCTGATCCGACAAGAGATCTAAGCCCAGCCCTCCTTGAATTCCTTTGACTCTTATCTAGGGCCAATTTGCCTTGACCATTAGTAGATCAGATTCTTGGGTATAGGTAGCATGTAATAAGCTTGAAGTGCTTTGAACTAAACTCCTGTGCCTGATTACTTGTGCCTGATATCATGATGATTTTAGACAGTCTATAGTTAAATGCCAATTTTCAGACAGAAATAGCAATAACACTTAGACATATACCACTTCATAGTGATTTACAGCCCTCTCTAAGCAATTTACAGAGCCAGCCTATTGCCCCCAATAATCTGGGTCCTCATTTTACCCACCTCAGAAGGATGGAAGACTGAGTTAACCTTGAGCCTGGTGAGATTCGAACTGCCAAATTGCAGGCAGCCGGCAGGCAGCAGAAGTAGCCTGCAGTACTGCACTCTAACCACTGCGCCATCACGGCTCGTATAGCCACCTTTCTGGTTTAATCATGGACAGACATGCTGTTCAACCCAAAATGTCCTAGAACAATAACCTCAATATCTTCCTCTTTTTTTTTTTTACAAGCTGGCTGCAGAGTTTCCCTCTGAAGATATTTTTTTAATTACTGCTTCTCCCGTTATAAAAGCAGTGGTGAACTTTAAAAAGGTAAGACAGATTTGTTCTCCATTTTTTGGGCTAAAGAAAAAAAAGTACCGTATTTTTCGGGGTATAAGATATACTTTTTTCCCTCCTAAAAGAGGCTGAAAATTTGGGTGTGTCTTATACTCTGAATGTAACCCTGCCCACCCGCCGGCCCCCACCCTTTGGCCTCCGCGCGTCCACCAACAATGGCTTGTGTTTTGGGGCTCCGTGCATCACATTTTCAGCCTCCAAATGCTCCATTTGAGAGCCCTTCAAGGCTGTGGGGATCGCCAAAGCACATTGCTGCTGATCGCTGCCCGGAAACATGACACGTTTGGAGACTGAAAATGTGATGCGCGGTGCCCAAAATGGCTACCCGGAACAGCTGCTGCCTTCTCTTACCCCTTCCGCGCTTTGCCTGCTTTAATCACTCAAGCTCCCTCTGAGGATCAGCTGTGCTTTAGAAGCTGTTTTTTAGCCCCAACCAGCCCCAACCTTAAAACCAGTGAGTGAACTAATGTACTAAAGCTGACCAGGCTAAGGGCGCTAGCCAGATGAATACCTGGTAGGCAGAATTTATTTTTTCCTATTTTCCTCCCCCAAAATTAAGGTGCGTCTTATACTCCGGTGTGTCTTATACTCCAAAAAATATGGTAGATTGTGGCACCAAATGCCTTATTTAACCAGTAGCTTTGTACATGAATTAGTAAATACTATGCCTCTTTAGAGATTTTTCTGGGGTATTTGTATATCAGTAGATCTTAAATAAAAGCCATTGTGGGGCAGTGATTAAGACGCCAGGTTAGAAATGGGGAAATGGTGAGTTTTGTATGTAGAAATCCAACCAGGTGACCTTAGAGCAGTCACCTTCTCTCAGCCCTGAGAAGGAGGTTAGAAAATTAGCAAGACCTGACCATGTAATGGCCATAAGTCAAAACTGATTCAAATGCACAAAAACAAAGTTCTAAATTAAGAACCCCCACTGAACAATCAATGGAACAGAAGTTGCCTTCAGAAGTTGTGGAAGCTTCATCACTGGAAGCTTTCAAGAAGAGACTGGAATGCCATCTGTCAGAATGATGTAAGGTCTCCTGCTTGGGCGGAGGGATGGACTAGATGACCTACAAGGTCCCTTCCAACTCTGTTATTCTGAGTTCTTGATTCTACTTCTACAACAGGTTTCCCGAACTTTAGAAGAGTTTGATGTTGAGGAACAAGCAATCAGCATCTTAGGAAAACGCTACCCCAATATTAAAGTTATACAGTCTGCAGTGAGGCAACTGAAAAGCAAAGATCATGTAAGAAAAACCTTCATCTTTTGATTTTCATTGAGAATATTGAATGTTGCTTTCCTTTTCAGAAATCAAACACACCCTTGATGTATTAGAAAGAAAGCTGGTACAGGGTAACCTATGTTTTGAGGATTATGTACTCTATTTTATTTATTTATGCAGAGTCTGATTTATCACTTCATGGTTTGTATGTACACTGAGAACTTCTGCACGGGAGACAAATTCCTTGTGTGTCCAATCACACTTGGCCAATAAAGAATACTATTTTAAAATTCTATTCTAACCTCCCCTTACATTGGCTCAACTGGCTAAAGAAAATTAGAATAGTAGCATCTTTTAGGTCCTTAATGAAAACATACCTCTTTAACCATGTTTTCCTGGGGGGAATCTTAGAATAAATGCATTTTCTCTTTCTCCCACTTTTCTAAATGAACCTGCTTTCCTGAATATTGTTTTGCTGTATAATATATTAATGTGAGGTTTAATTTTATATTGCATTGCTGCATTTATTGTCGTTTACTTCCAAGATGCTTCAGGGTCGAAAGTAGTTTGTAAGGATACTGAATGAAGACCAAATCATACACAGCATTGCTTTGGAAATACAAATGCTTAATTCACTTTCCTTGAATGCTTCACGGTAGCCCAAGCTGCCAATCTTTGTCTTCATCGGTTCCTGGTGTCAAATCAAAGAATTTGATTGATTTAATTCTTTCTTTTGGTTTTTCATTTTTAATATGGTCACAGAGGATCGTCACGGAAGCTGGTCAGGAGTATACCTTTGAAAAACTCTGCTTGTGTGCTGGAGCAAAACCAAAACTGATTACTGAAGGAAATCCTTACGTCCTGGGGATCCGAGATACAGACAGTGCAGTGGTAAAAGATCCTTTGCTTGCATGTTTTTGATGATCTATTAGCATTTGGGACAGCACTGACTTGGTAGCTAAAAGTAGCTGTGAAATACAGGTGACAGGACATTGTAAGGGTACCATTTTCGCTAGTGTATTATAAAAATGGTACTGGAGCATGACAGCTGTCCTTAGCCTGCTATGCTTAATTATTGAATTATTGAATTATTATTAATTCAAGGTGGACTCAGCCTTCCATCCTTCCGAGGTGGGTAAAATGAGGACCCAAATTGTTGGGGCAATATGCGGACTCTGTAAACCGCTTAGAAAGCACTGTAAAGCGGTATATAAGTCTACGTGCTATTGCTATTATAACTTTCTTTGTTCCCAGCATGCCCTGTCCAGGTGCTGGCTGATACTGGATAGGTCTATAGCAGTGATGGCTAACCTTTTTGCTGTCGCGTGCCAAAAGCGGGGGGAGCGCTGGGGGTCACTCGTGCGTGTGCCCACACCCATTAATTCAATGTGCATGCGACTCCCCTGCACTCCCCTTGCTTTTGGCACGCAATGGCACAGTGGGCCTGGTAGGTCCGTTTTTCGCACTCCCCAGGCTCCAGAGGCTTTCTTGGGGGGCGGGACCGGAAGTCGGGAAACATGCCGTTTCCAGCCTCCAGGGGGGTGGGGGAGGGGGAAAGCCTCTGGAGCCTGGGGGAGAGCGAAAAACGGGCCTTCGGGTCCCACCAGAAGTTGGCAAACGGACCGTTTCCGGCCTCCGTAGGGCCTCTAGGGGAAAGGGGAAGGCCGTTTTCACCCTCCCCAGGCTCCTAGAAAGCCTCTGGAGCCTGGGAAGAGTGAAAAATGGGCCTCCCCCCCCCCCGGAGGCCATCCCGCATCCCACACGTGCCATAGGTTTGCCATCACGGGTCTATAGTATAGCACAGCGGTGTCAAACTCGCAGCCTGAGGGCCAGTTGTGTCATGCTCTGGCCACACCTACCCCTGTTTTAGCAAAGGAGAAGAAAGTCGCAATACATCACGTGACGACAATGTGACGATGCGAATTTGACACCCCTGGTGTAGCATGTCTGGAGAGATTTTGTTTTGGGATGGTTACTGAAAAGGGGAAAAAAATTATAAAAGTCCAGAACAGCTTCTGTATGAAGAGGACCTTGAAAAAGTATTTGGAGAAAAGATGTTTAAGGCATGGTAGTAGTGCTCTTTAAGATAAAATAGCCAATTTTGGCTTTAATCCGTACCACAATTTGAATTATACTTTTTCAGAATGTAACCTGAGGCCAGTGAACTCCTATACCAGTGATGGCTAACCTTTTTGCCGTCGCATGCCAAAAGTGAGGGTAGTGTGGGGGAGTCATGCACGCGTGTGCCCACACCCATAATTCAATGCCAGGAGCCTGGTGGCGCAGCAGACTAATAGCCTGTTATTAACATCCAGCTGCCTGCAATTACTGCATGTTCGAATCTCCCCAGGCTCAAGGTTGACTCAGCCTTCCATCCTTTCTAAGGTAGGTAAATTGAGGACCCAGTTTGTGGGGGCAATAAGCTGACTTTGTATAAATATACAAAAGTATGAAGGCTATTGCTTAACGCATTGTAAGCCGCCCCGAGTCTCCGGAGAAGGGCGGCATATAAATCAAATTAAAAAAAAAAAATGCACCCCGCCCCCCTGTGCATGCCCACGTGATCCTACCGAGCTCCCCCCGCTTTTGGCACGCAATGGCACGGTGGGCCCGGTAGGCCCATTTTTCGCCCTCCCCAGGCTCCAGAGGCTTTCTTGGAGCCTAGGGAGGGTGAAAACGGCCTTCCCCCACCCCCTCCCGGAGGCCCTCTGGAGGCCGGAAACAGTCTGTTTGCTGATTTCCGTTTGGACCTAGAAAGCCTCTGGAGCCTGGGGATAGCAAAAAACAGGCCTTCCCTCCTCCGGAGGCCCTCCAGAGGCTGGAAACAGCTTGTTTCCCCGATTTCTGGTGGGCCCGGAAGGACTGAAAATCAGCTGGCTGGCGTGCACATGCGCGCCAGAGCTGAGCTAGGGCAAAGCTCGCGTGCCCACCGATATGCCTCCACGTGCCACCTGTGGCACGCGTGCCATAGATTCGCCATCACTGTCCTATACTAAGAAGTATGTAATTACATGTGTGTGTTGTGGGGGGGGTGTCTGTGTAATAAAATAAGAATATGATATCTACGAAGCATCTTTTTTTGTTTATTCAGACAAGTATTTTTATTTTACAAATGATAAAAATTAAACCACATATGAGTTAATGAAATCCTTCTTGTCCTTTGTCTCTGGTGTGCCAATTTTTTTTTGTAAAAGGGACTTGCTGTGTTTTTTCTCCCCCACTTCGCTTCACTAACAAACCTAGAAGCCACTTTCCAACATCTGGCTCCCTTAAGACAAGCAGATGCTTAAATCAAATCCTTATCCTATTGATGTATGTTAGTCTAACTTAAATAACTCTAATAAGAAGGAACGTTCATTCTTAACTTCCAGTTAGGAAAGGGATTTAAGAGATATGGATTGGATAGAGGGAGATGTTTTCGCATGTAGACTATTTGCTGGGATTAATTGTCGGAAGACTCACGATTAATAAAACTTAAAACACTTCACACAACATTAATGTGTGAATTGACTGTCACTGGGTGAGACTACTGATTGCTGACTTAAAATTGATTTTTTTAAAAAATTAGGCATTTAAAGTGCAGATGGGCTTACCAGTTATGGAACCAGAGGTAGATCTTCCCTGAGAACTAGGTTTCAGATAACACAGGGATCCAAAGAGACAGATCCAGGAATTTCTATCCCCATCCCCCAGACTCCTCCCAAAAGATGTGGGTTTTCTTTTTAATTAATTAGTCTATAAAAAGGACATCTCTGCATTCATCCCTAATCGGGGAATTCAACAGTGCTGCTTAATGTTATAAAAAAATTGAAAAAAACGTTAAAATGGGGATTAAAAAAAAGACTGTGAGAGAAATTAATTTTGCAGGTCAGATAAGAACATTGGAAGCAGCCCCATTTCAACCAGGGAATAGAATGATTGTTAAAATAGAATCATTTTTTTTTAAAAATGATGGAATATATTTTTAATTCACTCAATGACAAATGTCTTCTAGAATAATTCCAAAAATGTTAAAAGAATAAAACTAGTTAAAGAAGTAAACTTAAAACGGGAAACAATAAATAGCGTTAATAACTACTTTTTTTTCCATCAACATTATTATTATTATAAACTGAATTCTAGCCATCTTTATTTCTTGGCATTTTTAATAGATACTTGTGGGGTTTTGCTTTGCTTTAGAGATGACTTAGCAGATTTTTTTTTTTTTTGCTGTGCTAATAGTATCTCTTTCTTTGTCATGTGTAGGAATTCCAGAAACACCTAGCAAAAGCTAAAAGAATAACCATCGTAGGAAACGGTGGCATTGCACTGGAATTGGTGTAAGTAGGTTTGGATGGTAGACTAGGCAATAATTTCTCCTTGGCAACAGATATTAAACCTTTTGCTCTTACGCAGCATCCAGTTGTTTTGAACATATAATTAGAAGATGATTGATAGGCTTCTACAGTAGAGAATGTGCTGATATCCTCAGATGAATTCCAAGTTTTTTCCCAAGTATGAAACCAGGTTTGTGTGAGAGAGGGGGGGGGAGAGGGAGAGAGGGGGGAGGGAGAGAGAGAAACAGAGGGAGAGAGAGAGGGAGAGACAGAGAAAGAGAAAGAGAGACAGAGAGGGAGGGGGGGGAGAGAGACAGAGAGAGGGAGATAGAGACAGAAAGAGGGAGAGAGAGAGAGAGAGACAGAAAGAGACAGAGAGAGGGGGAGACAGAGGGAGGGAGAGAGAGAGAGAGAGGGAGAGACAGAGGGAGAGAGAGACAGAGGGAGAGAGACAGAGAGACACACAGAGAAGGAGAGAGAGGGAGAGAGAGACAGAGGGAGAGAGACAGACACAGAGAGAGAGGGAGAGAGAGAGAGAGTTCATATGGAAACCACCATTGAAACCGCCTTTTGTTACACACATCAATGAAGATTTGTTAGGGAAACGCTGTAATTCCCGACTCCATTCCCAATTCCAGGCTCTAGTCTTGGAAAGACTAGAGCCTGGCTATTGCATCCACAGGACTGCTAGAGCATTGGAGGCCTTGCAGTTTTTTCCACAGATCTACTGCGGTTCCATTTCCACAGCAGGAAAGATGGCGAGGCACCTGCCCTGAATGCCTGGAATGTATTGACACCAAGGTCCAAGGGGGTTAGCTCTTCTCATACAATTCCCACTTCAGATTTTGAAATATCAAAATTCAGCTGAAAATAATTCTGGGGACCTGGACAGCCCAGAATTGCTGGGAGTCAGGCATCATATTTGTTTATGTGTTTGTTTGTTTGTTTAATTTGCATCCTGCCTTTATTATTATAGAAATAACTCAAGAGAGAACATGTCCAATAAAACCTTCCTCCTATTTTCCCTACAACAACCCTGTGAGGTGGGTTGGCCCAAAATCAACCAGCCGGCTTTCATGGCTAAGGCGGGAGTTGAACTCACAGTCTCTTGTGATTGGCCCAAAGTTGCTCAGCCGGCTTTCATCGCTAAGGCAGGAATTGAACTCAGTCTCTTGTGATTGGTCCAAAGTCAACCAATCGGCTTTCATCGCTAAGGCGGGAGTTGAACTCACAGTCTCTTGTGATTGGTCCAAAGTCAGCCAACCGGCTTTCATGTCTAAGGCAGGAGTTGAACTCACAGCTTCCTGCTTTCTAGCCTGAGGCTTTAACCACTGGACCAAACTACAATACACATTGTAGTAAATTAGCAGTAGTAGTATCTTCAATGTCTGTGCCTCTTTAAGAAATGGAATTCCACATGGGCATCTTAAACAAAATGGAGTCCGCTCATTGTTTAAAACAATACACAAGCCTTTTCTTACATTTCCCAACCAAATGCTAAATATATCTCAGCCTCCGTTAACGGATGACTTCATCATCCCTAATATAAAAATGTAATAAATAGTTTGGTTTTTTTAAAAATTGTGTCTGTCTATCAATCTACAGGTACAAAATTGAAGGTTGTGAAGTCATTTGGGTCGTCAAAGACCAAGCAATTGGGAATACTTTTTTTGATGCAGGAGCGGCTCAGTTTTTGATCCCAAAACTCACGGCTGAAAAACCAGAACCTCCAGCAGCCTGTAAAAGAACAAAATATACCGCAGCAGGTAGATAACCTCAACTCTTTCTTGTGTCATTGTCTAAAAATCATTCCATCTACCCAATACTGGTAGTCCTTGGTTCACGATCACAACGGAGGCCAAAATTTTATGTTGCTAAACGAGACCGTTGTTAAGTGAGTTTGTCCCGTTTTACAACTTCTCTTGCCACAGTCGTTAAATGAATCACTGCAGTTGTAAAGTTAGTAACACTGTTGTTCGGTGAATCTGGCCTCCCCCATTGACTTTGCTTGTCAGAAGGTCGCAAAAGGTCATCACTTGACACCCTGCACCGCCCCCCCCCGGGGACACTGCAACCCATCATAAATATGAACCAGTTGCCAAATGTCTGGATTTTGATCGCCTGATCAAAATGGGGATGTTGCAACGGTCGTGAGTGTGGAAAACGGTCATCAATCACTTATTCCAGTGTTCTTGTTAATGTTGGGTGGTCACTAAATGAAGTGTAAGTCAAGGACTAGCTGTATGCACTATTCATAATGTTTTTCAGTTGTGCAAACTGATTTGTAAGTTTGTACATTTGTAAGCTTGGTTAGAAATATCCAGAAAAAACAAAATATGGTCCTGTTCTATGATTTATTTTTCTCTCTCCCTCTCTCTCCCTCCCTCCCTCTCTCTCCCTCTCCCCCTCCCTCCCTTTCTCTCCCTCTCCTTCTCCCTCTCTCTCCCCTCCCTTCCCCCCTCTCTCCCTCCCTCCCCCCTCTCTCTCCCTGTCCCTCTCTCCCTCCTTCCCTCCCCCCCTCTCTCCCTCTCTCTCCCCCTCCCCCTCCCCACTCTCCCTCTCCTTCCCTTCCTCTCCCCTCCCTCCCTTCCTCTCTCTCCTTCTCCCTCCCTCTCCTTCTCCCTCCCTTCCCCCCCCCCTCCCTCAAATGTTTGGGTTTTTTTCCTCTATAGAAAAAGAAGAACAAACTTCAGAGCATCCTGGGAAAATAGGAAGCGCATTGGGCCCTGATTGGCATGAGGGTTTGCATCTAAAGGGAGCAAAAGAGGTACGATTGTTTGTTTTAGATGTTCATGGAACTTTTTTTTAAAAAAAAACACTTTGCCATTTCCCTTTTGGTCGGAGGGAATACGGTAGCACTGAAGATGTTATCTAGCTGGGTAATGAAACTTCTTCAAGAAAGCAACCAAGCTCAGAGACTATAAGACACACTTTTTTGTCTCCCAAAAGGGGGTGAAAATGTCTGTGTGTCTTATAGACCGAATATTGCCAAAGCCCCGCCCACCTACTGGTCGTTTTTTGGCCTCCGGATGCCTCATTTTCAGGGAGGTTTTCAGGCTGTTTTTGAGGCTTTTTTCAGCCCATTTTCTGAAAAAACGGGCCAAAAAAACCTTCAAAAACGGGCCAAAAAAGCCTCAAAAACAGATCAAAAAATCCTCAAAAACTGTCCAAAAATAGCTGAAAAAACGGGCCGAAAAAAGGCTGGAAAAGGCCCAGTAAAGGCCCAAAAAAGGGAGGCCAAAAACTTTTATTATTTGTTTTCCTCTTCTAAATTTAGGTGTGTCTTATAATCAGGTGCGTGTTATAGTCTGAAAAATATGGTAATTATCCCCATCAAAAGAAATAAGAACAAACTCAGTTGTTTTACAGAAGCATCTTTTCAATGGCGGTCCCAAACTGGATCCTTGATTCACAATTACAAATTACTCCATTGCTCCCAAAATATATCCACATTTTCACCTTGGGTATTTAATTATCCTTAGGACGATCATCCCCAGTTTAAGAATCAGTAATTTAGAAGTACGTATGAATGAATGCAATTGTTGATGGTTTTCAGCTTTGCCACCAAGTTCATATTGAGAATCTGTGTGAAATAAAGAGGATCTACTTCCAAGAAGAATTCAAGCTGTCACAGAAAGTGTCCCTGGTTTTCCCCAAAACTCTAGAAGGCCCAAGGAGCGAAGAAGCAGGTGAAGGTAAATTATCTTTAAAATTTAGGAGTTGTTTCTCTGATCCACAAGGTTATATATTATGTCTCAGTTTGGGAATGAGTGTCTTTGACAGGGACAGGCATAACCAGATTTAGCCTAGGACAGTGATGGCTAAACTTTTTGCCATCACGTGCCAGTAGGGGGAGGAGGGGGGTCGCGTGCACACTTGCCCACACCCATAATTCAATGCGCCCTGCCCCGCACATGTGCGTGCAACCCCCTCCCCCCCCACTCCTGGCATGCAATGGCATGATAGGCCCTTTCTAGGAGCCTGGGGAGGATGAAAACGGCCTCCCCCCCCCCCGAGGCCCTCCAGAGGTCGGAAACGGCCCATTTGCCAACTTCTGGTCCCATCGGAAGTTGGCAAACGGGCCGTTTCTGGCCTCTGCGGGGGTGGGGAAGGCCGTTTTTGCCCTCCCCAAGCTCCTAGAAAGGCTCTGGAGCCTGGGGAGAGAGAAAAACGGGCCTTCCCCACCACTACCCCAAGGCCCTCCAGAGGCAAGAAACAGCCTGTTTCCCTACTTCCAGTGGGCTCAGAAGGCCCGAAAATCAGCTGGCACGTGCCGGAGCTGAGCTCGTGTGCCCACTGATATGGCTACGCGAGCCACCTGTGGCACGTGTGCCATAGGTTCACCATCACAGGCCTAGGAAATATATGCACTGTAACAGTTGGGAGCAGAAATGCTCAAGCATGAATGAGGGTGGTATTTGTCCACAGGAGGTGGTCAAAATCGGCAAGATAGCAGAAGGAGCAACGGGATGCCAGCTCTGCCCCCTTTACCTGGACATTCTAAAAGGGTGGGGGCTTGCAATGCAAGGCTATGTTGCCATCTGTCAGCCTTCCCAGATAGATCAGACAGTAAACATAACGAGATGAGCATTTATTCATTTATTTATTGCACTCATGTCAGAAACACTAAGGGGTTGCTTCCGGGTTGAAATGATTAGCCCGTGACATCACGGTTGCCTGGAGGATGCCCAGTTAGAAATGCCCAGTTTTATGTCCCTAGCAGGAGCTGGAGCATAGGACAGGAACTCACCCGGCCCCAAGGCAACACTTGGGTCTCGAACACTAACCTCCAACCCAGCTTCCTAACCATGTAAGCCACCAGGGTCCTTTACCAGATGAGCTAATTCTACTTTATTATAAGGCTACATTATAATGAAGGGGACGCTGTGGCTCAGTGGCTAAGACGCTGAGCTTGTCGATCAGAAGGCGCTGCGTAATGGAGTGAGCTCCCGTTACTTGTCCTAGCTTCTGCCAAGCTAGCAGTTCGAAAGCACGTAAAAAAAATACGAGTAGAAAAATAGGGACCACTTTGCTGGGAAGGTAATGGCGCTCCGTGCGCCTTCGGCGTTGAGTCATGCCGGCCACATGACCACAGAGACGTCTTTGGACAGTGCTGGCTCTTTGGCTTTGAAACGGAGATGAGCACTGTCCCCTAGAGCCAGAAATGACTGGTACGCATGTGCGGGGGAACCTTTACCTTTTACCTTACATAAATCTTGCAAGTCTAAAAGTACGAATCTCCCACCATCTCTTTTAACAGCCTGATAAGTTAGGAAGGACCCTTTCCGAGTTACTTTCTCTGTCCATCATGCAGCTCTGGGCTCCTTACCTGATTATTCTCTAGGCAGCTTATCTTCCACCACCACTCAACTCCAAAGATCTTTCCCACGTACCATTACAGCACCTTCCTGATTTTCACTCCTAACTCACATCCTGGAACTGCCGAATGATGATTACGTTCTTAGCAGTTTTAGCTTCCTATAGAGGCCCAGAATTCATAGGGATAACCACTTCAAGTGATCATCTACGCCGAGAGTCTCCAAACTTCACAACTTGAAGACTTGTGAATTTCCAACTCCCAGAATTCCTCAGCCAGCCATGCCGGCTGGAGAATTTTGGGAATTGAAGTCCACAAGTCTTGAAGTTGCCAAGTTTGGAGTCCCTTGGCGTATCCTTGGCGTATTGAAGGGATACATTTTCCCTTTTCCCTGATTTCTTGGCTGAGTTTCATATCACCTATATAATATTATGTAATCTAATGCCTAAATATTTCACACTTGCAGAGCTTTGGCCTGTCTCTGTGGAACTCACCAATGGGAAGATTTATGGCTGCGACTTCATTGTTAGCGCAACCGGAGTGACGCCAAACGTTCAGCCATTCCTTGATGGTAATAATGTAAGGATTCATATCTGAAAATAACGGAAAGCTTGTCTTCCAAAAAGAGACTTGATTATTTTGATTCCGAAGCCCCAAGGTCTTTCAGGTGTCCCATCCCCCACCCCCCCATAAATTTTCATTTAAAATAATATATACATGGTTTTTGTAAGTTTGGGATCAGAATTTTGCAACCAATTTGTTAAACGAATCACACAATAAAAGAAATCTGGCTTTCCTCATTGATTTTGCTTGTCAGAAGCAGACTGGGAAGGTCGCAAACCACAATCATATCACTACAGGATCCTGCAATCATTATAAATTTATTTATTTATTTATTGGTTCGATTTATATGCCGTCCTTCTCCGGAGACTCAGGGCGGCTTACAATGCGTTAAGCAATACCCTTCATACTTTTGTATATACCTGCTTAGTAGGGCTTTCGCCCCCCCCCCCCCAGCGGTGTTCTTTTTTTATACAAAGTCAGCTTATTGCCCCCACACTCCAGGTCCTCATTTTACCTAACTCGAAAGGATGGAAAGCTGAGTCAACCTTGAGCCTGGTGAGATTTGAACTCGCAGTAATTGCAGGCAGATGGCAGCTAAGTGCTACTTAACAGCACTTTAGTCCGCTGCACCACCAAGGCTCATCTTTAAATGTGAGCTGGTTGCCAATCTGGTCCTAGGTTCTGCCTCGGTTTATCTCCCCAATTAGCAACCGAGTCAGAAGATCATTTAAAAGCAGTTTATTAGGGTACCCTGATGAAGTGGGATCTCTCTACGAAAAGGGAGAACCTCAAGACCCATCTTACATTCCTTTTTATAGTTAACAGAGAAAATGCAAGAGGAAAGTTGATTGGGCAGGATAAAAATAGCCTCCCCTTTGCATAGGAAATCAGTTACATGTAGTCAAAATGTTACCTATTTGCATCCCATAATATCACACGTTCATTAAAAGGAGGTCTGATGTCAGAAGGAGCGTAAATTGTAAGTGTTCTGACCTAGGCTTCCCCAAACCACAAAGCAGACTCCTTGTCCCGACAAAACCCCTTTTTATTAAGTTACTGTGAATTCTTCTCATTCACATCCAGCAAAGTCTTTTAAGGGTGAATTTACAGTCACAGACCTTATCTGGCTTGGAGAGCTGCCAGGCTGATATCTTCAAATACAACACTGTACTTGGCAAGGAGTCTCTGAGAGTCACGAACCAATTAAGCGAGCTAATTGTCTCCTGCAAACTCCACTCCCCTCTTTATTCCCTATGGGAGGGGCCATTCACTGTCCAACTGTGCCTTTACTCCCGAGTCGGCCCTTGTTCCTTAGCTGTTCCCTTCTCCTGGCAGCTCTGCACATGCGCACATCGGGAACAGGCTCCAGCTGTTCTTCTGCCCCACTGATATCTGACTCCGAAGGCAGCTGATAACTGTCGGACGGCCCTGGCCCCCTCTCTGCCTCCAACACAGAGCCCTCAACAGAGCCTTCCCCAGACTCCAGGACTGGCCCATGTTCCACCCCAACCTCCTCACTGTCTGAATCTGCCACCAGTTCCGATGGCCACAACAGTAAGGAAAAATGTTGTTTAGAGTTCATGAAAGAGATAAACCAGACCCCAGTTTGTACTAACAATCTTTTTCTTACCTAGTCTCTAGCCTGTTTATCTTTTCAGTTTAGGAATGTTAAAAGCTATTCCTATATTCCAGCCTGTAATGAGCCTGAGTGTCATTTTAAAAGAGAGAAAATAAGTCAAATTAAAATACAAGTAATTAGGTTAATTAACTAGTTACAAAATCCATGTCGTGTGTCCCTCGCACCCAAAACCCCCATCACACGGTCGCAGGGATGATACAACCCTTGTAACTTTGAAGAGTCACTTTTTTTCAGGATTATTATTGATTAAATTTTTGTGCCACCCAACTTGTCCAGAGACAACTTTACAACTTTGATCCTTTGATTAAACAAAAGGTCATAAGTCAAGGACTACCTGTATTCCTGCCAAGACACTCCAAGCAATTCAAGTCATAAGAGATCTTTTAATTAATTAATTAAAAGACAATTAACCAGTGGAACAACTTGCCTCCAGAAGTTGTGAATGCTCCAACACTGGAAGTTTTAAAGAAGGTGTTGGTTAACCATTTGTCTGAAGTGGTGTCGGGTTTCCTGCCTAAGCAGGGGGTTGGACTAGAAGACCTCCAAGGCCCCTTCCAACTCTGTTATTCTAAGATCTCTTTGCTGAGATTGGGAATGAGCTACAGTTGCACGTGTGCTCTCTGCATTAGGCCTTTTTCTAAAAAAAAGCTATTACACAAAAGGAGCAAAGTGATACCTGCTTTTTTCTTCTTTTCACTGACATTTTTCATTTATCTCTGAAATGTTTTAGTTCGCGCTGGGTGAAGATGGAGGTCTAAATGTCGACAGATACATGCGCACTTCTCTCCCCAACATCTACGCAGCAGGAGATATCTGCACAACCTCATGGGAACCCAGCCCTGTTTGGCAGCAGGTAAAACAAATGCTAATTTGTTCTGGGCTTAAGGATAAAGGTACAGTATGTTAGAAAAGAAAAAAGCCCAGAATCGAGTGGATGTAATTCTACTGAACTAGAGCTACAGAAAAACCTTGGTTACTTAGGGAAAACCTGGCTAGAAGAAAAACACACATCAACCCTACGAAGAAGTAAGAAATTGATACTTTACCTTTACAAGGAGGATACATAAGATATGGGTGTGGCCTACTGATGAAAGCAAACGAGCTAGAAAGAGATCTATTTAGGTCTCCCACCTAGCAGGAAGAGCTTGCTAGCTGTTAGAAAAGAAAAAAGCCCAGAATCGAGTGGATGTTATTCTACTGAGCTGGAGCTACAGAAAAACCTTGGTTACGTAGGGAAAACCTGACTAGAAGAAAAACACACACACACACACACACATATGTGTGTGTGTGTGTGTGTGTGAATGAGATTTCACAGAACTAGGGCTGTAGAACATCTTAGCTTACATAGGTAAAACCTGGCTAGAAAGAATATGCATATATATGTATGTATGTATGTATGTATGTATGTATGTATGTATGTGTTTGTATGTACCCAGTGGTGGTACCCCCAGTGGTGAAGGAGCGCTCTTGAACAGAAGTGTTTAAACTACCGTGTTTCCCTGAAAATACGACGTACCTGGAAAGTAAGACCTAGCTTGATTTTTACATGTGCATCCATTATAAGCTCTACCCCAAAATTAAGCCCTAATTAAGACCCCTCCCACTCCAGGGTGCACGGGTAAAAATTAACCTAAGGTGGGGATGGGGAGGTGGAGTTACCCTACTACAATTGCAGCTAGGCCTCACACACCCCAATACCTGCCTTGCCGGGCCATTTCTTCTGCAGCCAGCAAGGCCGGCAAGGCTTTCCTGAAGGCCTCTGCAGCCGATCGATCCAGAGCTCTATTATCGGCTGCAGAGGCCTTCAGGAAAGCCTTGCCAGCCACAGAAGAAATTCCCAAAGGCCTCTGACAGCGAAAAGGAGGCTGGGGACGACGCATGCAAGTGAGGTGAGTCAGTGGATGACCTCCCCCCCACCCCATAAATAAGACCTGGTGTCTTTTTTTTTGTGGCAAAATATATATATAAGACAGGGTCTTATTTTCGGGGAAACATAATGGTACGTGGGACTGTGCTGTAGAATCGCATGCTCTTAATTCCAAAGCAACGACTTGCGTATGTGGATGAAAGTGTTTTGTTGGGCTTGTGTTTCAGATGAGGCTTTGGACCCAGGCGCGCCAGATGGGATGGTACGCTGCAAAATGTATGGCGGCCGATTCTTTAGGAGAACCGCTAGATACGGATTTCAGCTTTGAACTCTTTGCTCACTCTACCAAGTTTTTCAATTACAAGGTAACCTTTAAACAAGTCGCCAAGGAAAAGGATGCCCTACTGGTTTCATGCCAGTTGAGCTACTGATATATTGCGTATTGAATTAGCATCCATTATTAGACATTTGCAACACATACAGGGTGAGTTATCACCCGTTGCTTAGCGACCAGTGAAAGTTACTATCCCCTCCCACTGTATAGTGTACTTACTTACAAACCAGTTTCGGAAATAGAACAGAACAGAACCTTGGAGGTCTTCTAGTCCAGCCCCCTGCTGAAGCAGGAGAACCTATACCCGTGATGGCGAACCTATGGCACGGGTGCCGCAGGTGGCACGCGGAGCCATGTCGCCTGGCATGCCAGCTCAGCTCTGGTGCGCATCCCTAACCTCTCTAGGAGTCTCTGGAGGCTGGGGACAGCAAAAAACGTCACTTCCTGTCTAACTGGAAGTTGGGAAACTGGCTGTTTTGGGCCTCCGGAGGGTCTCCGAGCAGGTGGGGAAGGCTGTTTTCGCCCTCCCCAGATGCATAGAGAGGATCTGGAGCCAGGTGAGAAAGAAAAACGGGCCTACCGGCCATCGCGTGCCAGGAGCAGAGGGGAGGGCGCCCGCATGCGCGCCCGCATGCACGGGGCAGGGCGCATAGAATTATGGGTGTGGGCATGCACGTGAGCAAACCTCCTCTGCCCCCCCCTTCCTGGCACGCGATGGCAAAAAGGTTAGCCATCACTGATCTATACTATTTCAAATAAGTGGCTGTCTACTCTCTTCTTAAAAACCCCCAGTGTTGGAGCACCCACAATTTGTAGCATCCTACAGTCATGTGACTTCGATTTATGACATTTTTGCTGAAAACTGGCATTTCCACCCTGTTTTCAGCAACAATGCCCCAGAGAAAAAATGTCTGGGTTCACTTAAATGTCCGCCACAAAAAAAAAAAAAAAAAAAAAAGAATAGACATAAAATCAGGGTAATGATGTGGGTGGCCTGCTTTATGACTGCCAGGCCATAATGGGGAGATTCCATTATGGTTGTAAGTTGAGGATTGCCTGTAGTCTAAAAGATTAACCACTGGGTTGAAGGCGATGACTTTGTGTTGCAAATTCACAGCCATAAGTGTGCTCCTGACTCACCAAAGTTTCTGTTGACTGTGGAACATTTAAAAGCTCTTTGTCAGCCCAGTGGAAACAATCACCAAAAGAGGACTAGGCTCCTCTATTACACAAGCTAAATTGCAGGGCTCAATTCCAAATCCAAAGGCAGAAGTCTTCGATTTACGACCACAATTGAGCCAAAATTTCTGTCGTTAAGTGAGACATTTGTTAAGTGAGTTTTGTGCCCCATTTTATGACCTTTGTTGCCACCGTTGTTAAGTGAATCACTGCAGTGGATAAGTTAGTAACCCAGTTGTTAAGTGAATCTGGCTTCCCCATTGGCTTTTCTTGTCGGAAGGTTGCAAAAGGGCGATGACCCTGGGATACATCAATGGTTGTAAATATGAAGCAGTTGCCAAGCATCTGAATTTTGACTGCATGATCATAGGCAGTGGTGGGATGCTGCCGGTTTAACAATTGGTTCGGTGAGCGCGCACACGCCTAAGGTGCTTGTGCGCAGCGCTGAAAATGGAGCATTTAGAAGATCAGCTGCTTACATTCCAAGACAGCAACGGTAAATAGAACAGTGAGTGGGGGAGAAATCAGCTGTGGCCGCATGATTGAGATCAGCTACAAAGCAGGAAATAAAGGACAGGATAGAGCGGGGACGGAGCCAACTGATTGTCAGAGCTACCATTTCGTCCGAACCGGCTGAATACCACCTCTGTTCATAAGGATGCTGCAAAGGTTGTAACTGAAAAATGGTCATAACTCAACTTTTTTTCAGCGCCGTTGTAACTTAGAAAGGTCACTAAATGAACTGTTAAGTTGAGGACTACCTGTAACGGTTTCAAGTTCAAAAGGAGCCATTTGGAGTTTGAAATGTTTAATAATTCAAACAGATCTTTCGCGCACAAAATGTTTTCTGCACCACTGCTAGATAGCTATATGCTCCGGATGGTGTAATTTGGAGCTTGCACTGAGCAGAAGTTGGATTTGATGTCTTAAATGGCTCCTTTCTACTTTCTAAATGCGGATGCAGAATTGGGCAGAAATAAGTACTGCCTACCAACCATGATCCCCGAGAAGGCGTTTTTAACACATCTGGCCCAAGAGGCTTTTAACGTTCCAAATTCTTTGTGACTAAAATAACGACGATGTCATGCTGAATTTCTAAATGGCCTTAGGATTTGCATCTGGTTTTTAACAGCCAGAAGGCCCAGGTGTACATAGGACATAAATGAGCAGAAACTGTCTTGTCGTGGTCTTTAAATAGCCAAGTATCTAAAAAAATATGCATAGTATTAAGTTCTGTGTGATTGGACATATGTAAATATTTTGATATTTGAAATCACTTCCCCTGCAAAGGACCTTTATAAAAAAAGTATAGGAGACAGTTGTATTCTGTGCAGTCGATCCAAAAGAAATCAGGAATGAGTTTAGGGTTTTCTGTGGTTTTTTTGCAGTAGTTATTATCAGAATAACAGAGTTGGAAGGGACTTTGGAAGTCTTCTAATCCAACCCCCTGCTCAATAGCAACAGCACTTAGACTTATACACCACTTCACAGTGTTTTACAGCCCTCTCTAAGCGGTTTAGACTCAGCATATTGTCCTCAACAATCTGAGTCCTCATATGACCGACGTTGGAAGGATGGAAGGCTGAGTCAACCTTGAGCCGGTCAGAATCGAACTGCTGGCAGTCGGCAGAATTAGCCTGCAATACTGCATTCTAACCACTGCGCCAATATAGCTCTTAAGCATGAAACTATATAACATTTCAATGTTTTAACATTTCAAACTTTATCACTTGGTGTTCGTCTAGGTAGTACTACTGGGAAAATATAATGCTCAAGGCCTGGGCTTGGACCACGAACTGATGTTGAGGTGCACCAAAGGACAGGAATACATCAAAGTGGTGATGCAGAATGGGCGAATGCTGGGAGCAGTGCTGATAGGAGAAACGGATTTGGAAGAAACCTTTGAAAACTTGATTCTGAATCAGATGGATCTCTCCCGTTACGGCAAAGACCTTTTGGATCCAAATATTGATATTGAGGATTATTTCGATTAAACATCTGGAGGAAAAATCAGTGACCTAAGACTGTTTTTCTGAAAAAAACAAAACAAAATGATTTTCCTGAACTGGGATGGATTTAGACTTGGCGTAATCTCCATTTCAAAGGCATGCGGAATCTGACAAAAGACAAACTTTTATTTAAAAGTACCCCTTTATCATCCAAAATAATTTATGGTATGAATGGTTTACACTCTGGAATAAAACAGCAACTTGATTCTAGCTAGATGATGGCTGACTTATTTTCGAATGCTGTAATGGCTCCTCTCTAACTCTCCCCCCTCAAAAGCTTTATGTATAAAATGCTTAACTGTTTAACAAAATTTTATTTACCGTATTTTTCAGACTATAAGACGCACCGGAGTATAAGACGCACCAGGATTTCGAAGAGATAAACAAGGGAAAAAAATTGTTTTTTGCCCTCCCCAGCCCCCAGGAGCGCACTGCAGGCTTCCCAAACTCTCTGCACATCCCGATTTTGCGAAAAACTGGTCCGCTTTTTGCAAAAATGGGACGCACAGGGTGGGGTTTCAGGAGGCCAAAAATGGCTGTATTCGGTGTATAAATCGCACCAACATTTCCACCCTCTTTTATGGGGGGAAAGTGTGTCTTATACTCCAAAAAGTACAGTAAACGATTAGATTGAATGCTCTGAAAGGCCAATCCGATGCATGAAGTTTATTTCCAAACATGTACATTTCAAAGTATTTCTAGCAGGACTACCAGATTCTGGAACAGCTTTGCTCCCTATGCCATCAGTCTTGTAAACTCGCAAGATTCGTTTTTCTTGACCCATTGAGACTTTCTCTTTCACTCAGGGAAGGAGAAGTGAGGCTTAATACAATGTGGGAATAGAGTCTGTGTTTTTATAGCAGGCCTAAATGTTTACAATTGAACTTCACATGCTTAAGGAGTTTTCTGTAAAGAATCTGTGAGAGCCCAGGCTCTACGTAAGATAATCATTATATTCTAACTCTCTTCTAAACTAAACTATATTTTCCTTTTAAACTTTTAGGGCAGTTTTCAGAATTTCAAGGCAGCTTCTTGATATTCTGGGGACAATACCTTTGATTTGATAATAAAGGACATCTATTATAGGGTTTTTTTTAAAAGTCATAGGGAATATTGTATTTCCCTTGACTTAAAAAAAAACCTATAATAATTTTACATATTATGTAAATACATAATATATATTATGTATAATACATATAAATATTAAGCATTAAGACTTAAGCCATGATTAAAACTTTTTAGAGATATTAAAGTGACCAGATTCAGATACTGTTCCAATTTAATAAACATTTACTTTGAAGTAGCATTTCTATACTTAAAAATCAAGATGGACTCTAAATCCTGAAGGTGTTTGTTGCTTACAGCCCTTCATTTAAGAGCACCATCAAATAGTTCAGTTTAAAAAGTAAAGGGCTACTTTGAGCTCAATTCAGTGGTGGGTTGCTACCGGTTCGTGCTGGATCGGGCAAACTGGTAGCGGTGGTGGGAGGCTCCGCCCACTCGCCCGGATGCTTCTGCACATGCGCAGAAGCTTCTGTGCATGCGGAGAAGCGCCGTGCGTGCACACACGAGTGAACTGGTAGTGACGGGATTTGGATCCCGCCCCTGGCTCAATTACATGACAATCTTTTGTGGTGTAATTAGGGAACCTGAGTGCTTGTACAAAACCAATCATATCTTCAAGACAACATCAACATGGAGAATTTACTTTGATGATGACTTAAAAAAACATGGAAGCAGTACTAATGGAACTGTATTCTATGTTCATAGATTTTTTCTACAGATGAAAGGGTCTCTATCAGAACCCAAAGCTTCCAAAGCGTTCTTCCCCATTTAAAAAAAAAACATTTTCTCTTCACATTTTAAATCAGAAACTTTATTCAACATAAATCCACTCAGCTATGTCTTTTAGGGATAGCAGCTAAAATAAGCACCCTGTTGAATATTTATACCAGAACTAGATTTTTATCCACAATCACTGGAACTCTCAGCCTTTCAGGAATTACTTTTGACATTTGATGTGTCAGAATAAACTTCGCACGCTGGACTTTTCAAGGAGAAGCGAGTGTATAAAGTTGCATTTCAAGGCATTTTTATTTCAGCAGCAAATTGGAAGAGTTCATGCCAAAGAGGAGCCTCCCTTCTGGAAAAGCCATTTCTTTTTTTAAAGACAGCTTACTTTCCTCTATGCCAAGCCTCTAACGCTTGTCTCAAACTTCCCAGTTCCATTACCGTAGGTTTTATATCTGCATTTTTTAAAAAATCTGACTGTGTATGTATGTTTAAAAACATAAGGAAAGCAGTTTCTTTTGCCAACATGGCTTGGTGGCCAGGGAACAGCAGGTAATAGCAGTCACCAATACGCGGCCTGTTTTCTCCAACCAAATTCTTTTTTTTTTCCTGACTCTCTGGCCTGTCTTCCCACAGGCAAAGATGTGTGTAGGTTGTCCCAAGAAGCAACTTTCTTAATCTATGATCACAAGCTCATCTTCCTCTTTATTAGCCGTAAGTTTGACTTTTTTTGCTTTAACGTGATCTTTTGAAGGAGAGTCACCTTCCTGGTTTGGGGATGTAAACTTCATTTTCTTTCCTGGGGTCCTCGGACTGGATAATTGAGAACATTTCCCCTGTTGATGAAGCCATTTTTAACATATTAGAGCAAATACAAACTTTACATGGGTAATGCTTTTCTGAATCTTCTTGAAAGTTCTGGCAAATATCTATATATAAAAAAATGGCTCTGTGTGTGTTCCAGCATAATTCTGGAACGCCTCGATCAATTTCAACTAAACTTGGTACACAGATGACTTACTCTCTGGAAAAAAATACTGTGGGGGTAAGACACCCCTAGCACCCCTCGGTGTATGTGTGTGTTCCAGCATAACTCTGGAATGCCTGGGCCGCTGAAATGAAAAGGAATGAATTGTATCTATAGAGTCAAATCACAGTACTTTTGACAGTGATAGTGTGCATTTTGGATTCAAGTTCTGTTAAGATACAGCCTGTTGTGCCTTGAAATGGCTTCTACTGTACAGCACAGTGGAGTTGCCATGGTAATGGCTTCACAGTACTCCACAAGGGGGCTCCCTCTGGTAAGGGGGATTGGTTCTTAAAAAAAACCCACCCTAGGTCCTCGGCTTCAAGCAAAGAGGGCAAGTTGTCTGGGGAGGTGCCTGCTAATGAAGATAATCACCTCAAAGGCAGGATTGGGATAAATAAATACCTGGGCAATGCCAGGTTATCAGCTAATAGTTCCATAAAAAAGCAACATTTTGCCTTTCTCTGAGATAGGCTATAGGGATAGAAAAGGCATTGCTCTGGTTAGACTAATAGCAGGACTTCCAAATATGACCAACTCAAATCAATATGACCACTGCCAAGAGATTTTTGATAGCGTAGACCAAACCTTTCGGAGGACACCTGATTAACTTCTCTAGAACTAGATATTAGCAATACAGGAATCTGATAAAACGATGTGAATGTGTTTCGAATATTTGAAGCTTGTAGATCTATTACCACGCCATATCTCTTTGGAACTGATCGCGGAATCATTTAGCTGACACACAAGTCACATTTTAAAATGGTGGCATTTAATTCAGCCTCCCAGCAGCCTTTAACTTTACTATCTGCTCACACCAGTAATTTAATGTTTGTGAGTTTCACAAAGCTGAGACCTCATGTGACTGCACAGATTCTACTTTAATTGTTCAAGAAATCATGCATCAAGTAGTTACTTGTGTAAATTGCTCCCAGATGTGGTATTCAACCGGTTCAGACCAGTTCAGGCGAACCAATAGCGCCGACGATCAGCTGGCCCCGCCCACCCGGCCCCGCCCTATCCTGTCCTTTATTTCCTTCTTTCTGGCTCAGCTGATTTGCGTGGCACAGCTGATTTCCATGCCTCCACTGTTCTACTTACCGGGGCTGCCTTAGAAGGTAAGTAGCTGAGCTTCAAATTGCTGTATTTTGAACACTGCGCGCAAGCGCTTTAGGCGCACACGCTCACCGAACTGGTTGTTAATCCGGTTGCATCCCACTACTGGTTGCTCCCCTTACACAAACACACGTTCAGGAAAAAAAGTATAGGGTGGAATTTTGAAACAGTCAGTTCTTGCTACAAGCTCACTGGCCCAAGGAAAACTGCAGCCACATCAAAATTCAAATCTCATTGAGTTCTGTTATCCTTGGAAGATTCAAGACTAACAGAAACTGTCTTGGGAAATCAGCTCCAAGTAGAAACAGCTGCCTGTTCCAGAATTCAAAATTACCACCTTAATATTCCTGGGAAGGCAGCAGAGCTACGAGAGGCTTCTCAATTTGTCTCCAAGTTCTATCAGATAGAAATCAGGCAAAGATAACGAATAGTAACATCCTAAGGCGCTTCTCAGCAATATAAGCAGGGGTGAAATGCTCCCGGTTCGGACCGGATCGCCCGATCCAGTAGCGATGGAGGCGGGTGGTTCGGAGAACCAGTAGCAAAAATCCCTGCCCCCCCCCCCCCCCATGTCCAGCTGAGCCGCACAATCATCAGAGGCTTTTTTTTTACTTTTAAAAGCATTTTTTCTACAACCTCTTCGGCCGAAAAAATGCTTTTAAAAGTAAAAAAAAAAAAAAAGCCTCTGATGATCGTGCGGCTTAGCTGGGATCATCAGAGGCATTTAAAAGAAAAAAAGGGTTTTTTTCTTTTAAATGCCTCTGATGATCCCAGCTGAGTTGCCTGATTGGCAGAGGCTTTTTAAAAAAGCCTCTGCCGATCAGGCAAATCAACTGGGATCGTCAGAGCCTTTTGAAAGCATTTTTCTACAACCTCTTCACCGAAGAGATTGTAGAAAAAATTATTTTAAAAGTAAAAAAAAAAAAAAATTGGCCACGCCCACCCAGTCATATTAACCCCCCACCACCACCAAGCCACGCCCACAGAACCGGTAGTAACAAATTTTAGATTTCACCACTGAATATAAGCTATAGTGAAGATTAATAACTTTGAAATATACCACAGCCGGAATGACTGGATACTGCTGTTGAAAAATAAGGGGGAAAAAATAACACAGTCTCACCTTAGCAGTTTTATTTTTGCCCTGTATCCCTTGCATAGTGATAACGTGACCTTTATCTTTCAGAAGGTTAGCTCTGGGTCCTATCTTCACATAGGATATTGTGGCGAAGGCTGTAAAGCTGAAGTCTTCCCTGGAAGGCAAAGTCTTTTTGTTAACTGAAAGGGAGGATTTAAGAGAAGGATTTTATAGGACATGCACTAAGATTAGACACCAACTGCTCAAGCCAGCAATCTGTATAAGAGAGACAAGCACTGGGGTGATGAAGAATTTACGTGGGTGGCACGGGAAAGGGCAGATTTTAAAAAGCCGCCGAACTTACTTCAGATACTGCTGCAGAATCAAATGGGCAACGATTCTCTCCAATACATCACGGGGAAGTTTGGGAGCGGCAATCTCCAATCCCAGTTTCGATAGACCCTTCCCCAGCCAAGCATCGATCAACTTCAGAGGAGTGAATTTCTGCTTCATTTGGTCCACCTGCTTTAAAATCTTGATGAGTTCCCTGCAGTGCTCCGTCACGTCCATCTTCTCCAACGCTGAGAGGAGAGAATTCACACACATGAACACAAATATCAATCCCAAGGAAAGCTAGCAAGATAAAAGCAGTAATTAAGATTCAGTTTCCACCCTACATTGGACCTTTTGGTAATCAACTCCTGTGTTTCTAAATACCGGTATGTGAAAAACAAAAAAATGAAAGAACAGAAACCAATCGGGGATCTGCCCAGCAGAGTGGTCCAATAAAAGAAGAAAGTGAACCAAACAAATCTGAAAACACAGGTTCTCTTGTCCACGGGCCAAATCTTTCTAATTTCTCATACAGTGATTGTCAGCTTTGGAAGCCATATTAACCCCAGAAGCTTCCACGCAGCTTCGGAAAGGAGGGGGGGGTTAGTTAGACATAATAGCATCCTTCTTTTCGGTCAAGGTGAGGGTGCTCCTGCATCTGGAGGAGAGGTTGCAGTGGTGGCTCAAGTTGGGACAGATGGTGATTGGGCCATGTGATGGACTGATGGGTGCAGGGACTGGATATGGGATTTTGATTTGAGGGAAAACCCGGAATCTCAGATTCGGGTTTTCCCAGATATGCCAGTATACCTATTCCAATAAATGAAAGATTTGGGATGACGGAGTTTTCTATTGGAGTTGGGTCGTTCTGTAACGCTGACAGCGATCAGCTGCATCAGCCGCTTTCAAAGAGGCCCTAGGGATCCATGGATTCAGGACTTCAGACTATGCATCCCTAATTCAAATATTGCCGGTCAAGGAAAGCCTACGCAAGTCTATCGATAGCATCCTCGATGTTCATCTCCACAAACCAGTTGTGTAATTAACTGGTAAGCACTTTAAACTGTACTCCAAAATCTCAAGAAAACAGACATCAATGAAAGTGTTTCATATGACCAGTTTACAACTGGGGAAAAAAGGCGGCATTATCTCAGATTATCACCTGCATTTCTGTCAATTGTGAGAGCCCTGGTGGTGCAGCAGACTAAAGCACTGTTAAGTAACACCAGCTGCCTGCAATTACTGCAAGTTCAAATCTCACCAGGCTCAAGGTTGACTCAGCCTTCCATCCTTTCGAGGTAGGTAAAATGAGGACCTGGTTTGTGGGGGCAATAAACTGACTTCGTATTAAAAAAAAAGAACACCGCTTGGGGGGGCGAAAGCCCTACTAAGCAGGTATATACAAAAGTATGAAGGCTATTGCTTAACGCATTGTAAGCCGCCCTGAGTCTCCGGAAAATGGCGGCATATAAATCAAACCAATAAATAAATAAATAAACAATAAATAAATACTGTGTTTTCACGAAAATAAGACTGGGTCTTATTTTCTTTTGGACTCTGAAATAAGCACTAGGGCTTATTTTTGGGGGGGATCTTATTTTTCCCCCCATGTACAGGAGGTCCACTTCTTCTGCTTGCTCATGGCGAGGCAGGCGGCCACATGTGAGGTTGGGGGTGGAGCTGCCTCACGTGCCCCGCACTGCCTCAGGGCCCCCACAGCCAGGCCATTCTATTGTGTTGTGGCCGCAAGCAAGCATAAGTGGGCCCGTGGCCACATGGCCTCCTGCTGCACATGGCTGATGATGATGCTGCTGTGAGGCAGGTGTTGGGGCGTGGATGGTCTAGCTGAGGGGGCTCTGGGGTAAGGCACTGTAGGACAGCTCAACCCCCCTCACCTCATAGCCATGGGCAACCAGACGGAATGGGCAGCTGCGCAGGCTCTTGAGTAGGGCTTATTTTGTGGGGTAGGGCTTATATTGGGTGCACACGTAAAAAAAACATGCTAGGGCTTATTTTGGGGAAAGGTCTTATTTGGGGGAAGGTATTAGACTGGGAAGATAACTCATGCCTAAGACATTTCTGCTATCTTTTCTCATTTGCACATGAGTCAAACAAATCTATTACGCAGATGCCTTCAAAAGCCCCGATAGAGAAATGGTTACTCATTTGATTTGTGAACGTCTGCTATGCTATGTTAACTTTGATCAGCAGGAAAGTCTGACGATATTCTTAACAATCTCTAATTGTGCCTGGTGAACCGTTACGCTAACGGCTGAACTAAAGCAGAGATATACAACAGGGTTTTGGAATCCGGAACAATGACTCACGACCGGCTTTTATGCTTATGCAAATTATCACTTTCATCTTCAACCTCTTAAAATTCCAGTTCGTAAAAACCGAGTTGGTAGCGATTCTCTCCATTGGGTTTTCTTTTTCCTGCTCTCCCACTTACTCTCTTCTTGGCAGCAGTTATCACACATTTTATTACAACTGGCAGAATCCCAGGCCTCGTCAAAGTGATGAGCAATCTGGACTCGGCGGCATCTGCAGCAGAAATACCAGAGTCAGAAGCAATCAGTGGGCCTACGTACGCACAGCCACCTACTGTCTACGGATACTCCTCAACGACTTACAGCAGGGGTGTCCAACTCGATTTCATTGAGGGCTGCATCAAGGTTGTGTTTGACCTCAGGGGGCCACGGTGGGCGTGGCCAGCTCAACATCACTAATCAAGGCTCTGTTTTCGGCCCCGCATGGCCCACCCGGGCTCCATTTTTGGCCGTGATGACTTCCTGTAGCCCTCTGCCAGTGAAAGTGGACCTCAGAGAAGCTGCATGTGGTCCTCCCGGGCTCTGTTTTTGGCTGTAACAGCCTCCTGCAGCCCTCTGCCATTGAAAATGGAGCTTGGGGAGGCTGTGCATGGCCCTCCCGAGCTCCATTTTCATTGGCAGAGGCACCGCAGGGCAGCCTTTCACTGTATCCAGAACTGGCCCACGGGCCAGATCTAAGCACCCCGTGGGCAGGATTCGGCCCACAGATCTTGAGTTTGACACCCCTGACCTAGTCTACGGATAATCCTCAATTGTCATTGTAAGTCGAGGACTACCTGTATTTGTTTTTGAAGTTCTGACATCTGCCCCTTCCCCAATAGTCACATGATTGCATTTTGGGCACTTGGCAACCAAAATTACAACTGTTCACAGAGCCCTAGTCACATGATCTTGCCTACAACATTTTTGCTGGAAATTGCCCTGTATTTTTAGTTTCCAGCAAAACCTGTCCTTTAGCATATGATGGTTTCGCTTAACAACTGCTGCATTCACACTGCACTTAACCACCATTGCAAAAAAGAAAAAGTCATAAAATCAGGTCCGGTCACATGGTAACCGGCTTTACGACTGTCATGACTTACAAACCAAAAATTCTGGGTTCAATCACGATCGAAGGTCAAGAGCTACCTGTAGTTTCAACACAGGAAAACATCTGTCAGTCCCATCAGTGAAGAAAGTCACTTGCCTTCCCATATCGTGACAGTAGGAAACCATCCCATACAGCTTCTGTTGTCCCACATTTTCCATCACCACCATAGTGCTGATTCTGAATATGTCACCAAAGCCATAATATAAGATGCAATCGGCTCTCTGGTCATCCCGACCTGGATTGAGTTTAAAAAAAATATACATTTTCACCCGCAGCTAAGAATCACAAATCTCTCTCCAGAATAGGTTCTCGCTTAAGTATACCTGCGCGTCCGCTCTCTTGGTAGTAATTTTCCATGGATTTACTCATGGAATGATGTATGACGAACCTCACGTCTGGCTTATCAATTCCCATGCCGAAAGCAACAGTGGCCACCACAACCTGAAACGTAAAGACGACGAAAATCAGGACATTAAGTCATTCCCGGTTGAATAGAAAAACTTCCGTATCACAAACTCCACCTGGATTTCGTTGGCACACCACCGCTTGTGAACTCTGCTCTTATCTTTGGGCTCCATATTTGCGTGGTAAGTACCTGCTTTAATCCCCAGTTTTTGTAAACTCATAGTAACTTGCTCAGCATCTTTCTGGGAAAAACAGTAGATGATTCCTGTGTCAACAAAATAAGTAAAGGCTATTTAATGTAACAGAATAGAAGCAAAGGAGAAGGTTATTTAACCCAGGGGTCCCCAACTGCCAAGGCTGCAGCCCACTACTGGACCTTGGCCCATTCAGCACTGGGCTACGCAAATGGTGGGTGAGTGTGCATGAGCACACAGCTCCACTTGCTAGCGCAGCTCCATTTGGGTGAGCAGTGGGCGTGTGTGCCATTTGCACAAATGGGACCTGCACACACCTGCCACTCACCATCCGCTCTCCCTGTCCCCACCAGACAGCAAAGCCAGAAAGGTTGGGTCCAGGGGTGAAATCCAGCAGGTTCTGGAGAACCGGTAGTGGAAATTTTGAGTAGTTTGGAGAACCGGCAAATACCACCTTTGGCTGGCCCCAGAGTGGGGTGGGAATGGAGATTTTGCAATATCCTTCCCCTGCCACGCCCAAGCCACACCACGCCCATCAAGCCACGCCCAAAGAACCGGTAGTAAAAAAAAAAAAAATCACCACTGGTTGGGGCCCCCCATTTAATCCATTTAGCATAGTGGTATTCAGTAGGGATAAATATGGCTTCATGCATAATCGTTTGGTGAACCAAACCGTTGGTATTGGGTGGTTCATATTTGAACTGAAACATACACAAGGCTGTTTTATTCCTGATATTGGTCAAATGTTGGCTGTTCCTGGAAGGGTTTCCTTTGGGGAGTGGGCAGGGAAGGCTTCATAGCAATGAAAAAACCAAGTTTGAATGGTTTCTTGAGTGATGGCAGCAGTAGATGAGAGGAAGAAGGGGAGGAAGGGATGAAAACATTGAGAAGATAGGAGGCAAGCAGGCCAGTGGGATTTTGATAGAATACTAGTAGCTCAGGAATGAACCGTGTGGTCCTTGGTGCTCTCTGAGCTTGGTTGTTTTCTTGCAGACATTTCATTACCAAACTAGGTAACACCATCAGTGCAAGTAGGGAGTGAGGTTCTCTCTAATTTTATATACTACTGGCTTGCCCTGTCAGGGTTGGTAGAAGTCGACTTGGTGGTTCCTTGATTGGGTTGTTGTTTACTGTTAGCTCACTTGGCAGTTCCTTGATTGGGTATTGTTTGCTTCTTGATTGTTAATCTAATCTTAAATCTTGCATTAATCTATGCACATCTGGTCATGATTACTGTGGAGGAGGTGTTTTGGACTTTTTGTTTCCTTTATGGCCTTTTGATTGTCTCTTTTGAATGGTATGTAGTTGTTGTTTATGTCTATGTGCCTGTTGGTGGCTGATCTGCTTGCATGCCAGGCTTTCAGGAATTCTCTTAGCAGTGGGATTTGCTATGATGGAACACTGGTGGTGGCAGCCGATGGGAGAGAGGGGAGAGGGAACTGCTAGGAAGATGGGAGGGGCAGTTTTGCCTTATTTGTACCCTAAAACCACTCCACCATTGCTTAAAGTTTTGTTTCAGGCAAAACCCAGAACACACACACACACACAAATCCACAGCAGGTGCTTAATTTCCAGAAGGCAATGTGTTGTTTTTTTTGTTAGATTAAAAACAATACACATTTTCTATTTTGAGCATGTGCTCAGTACTCAAACAGGGTGTGGGACAAGGCTAACCATGGTGATCTCTTAGAGATGCTATCGTATTCTCGGAAGGGATTCTTTAGACTGTTCACCTGAGAGGCCTTTGTATCTTCCATTGATGAGCTTCACAATATCCTCAATGCAATTCTGAGCAGATGATGGCTTCTGACGAACCTAAAATGAATTAATTTTTTTTTCAAAAGGCATTCAAAAATCCCTTCTTTTAAGTCATTTAAGCTTTACATAAACTTAAAATTGGAATGTTGAGGCCATCTGTTCTAAAGTCAGTACTTTTCAGCACCGGCAACTAAAACGGGTGGACTTCAACTCCCAGAATTCTCCAGCCAGTAGGCTGGTTATATGTAGAATTCTGGGAATTGAAGTCCACAAATTTTGAAGTTGCCAAGGTTCTAAAACACTGTTCTAAGTAAATAAAATAAGAGCAATGAAAGCAGAATGAAGGACAAATTAGTGATCTCCAGACTTGCGTTCCAGCAGTCCTGGACATTTTCCCAGAAGATATAGGGGCAAATTAGAAGAGATTTTAGTAATTTAAAACAGGGTGGGGAACTAATGTTAACAAAAATACCTCGTAATAGAGATTGGGTCGGTTGAAGGATGCTGTGAAGGTGATGCATTTGGGCACGCAGAGGATATTCTGCGCATCGCGCAGCACATGTCCTGTCGCAGTGGCAGTCAGTCCAATCAAGGGAGCATTGGGAAACTGCCGTTTTAAGATCCCAAGCAACTTGTAATCTGGATGTGTAAGAAAAGAGCAGAGATGTTGCATTACATCACTGATTGTGGGCCAAGTTTGGTGTAGAGGTTTAAGGCACAAAAGGTAGAAATCAGGAGACTGTGAGCTCATGTCTCGCCTCAAGCATGAAGCCAGCTGGTTGACTTTGGGCCGGTCCCTCTCGCTCAGCCCTAGGAAGAAGAAAGCAGTGGGAAAGCATTTCTGAAAAAGTTGCCAATGTTTTTCTTCCGAGTGGAGAAATCCCCCTCACTAAGCGCAAGATAAAAGGTATAGGATAACGTTCAGAGAGGGGAAGAGCAGTAATTTGATTGCTAGCAGAGAAAAACACCAATTCTCCCTCTTTGCATTAAGTGTCTCCTGGGTAGATATACCAGGTCTGAAGTCATGCCCCCATTGGCTACAGCAATGGACTTCATCTACGGCAATCCGGGTCAGCTGTCCTGTTTGATAAGCTTTTTCTAGCTTTGACATAAACATCTTGCTTTTCGCTATCTTCTCTGGAGTCACATAAAGAAGCTTCAGTTGCGAGTTGCGAGACAGCATTTCGGCATGAACCCACTTCACGTGTTCCTGTGTGGGAAGAAAAGGAGATCATTCAAGCCAGTTAGAAAATGCCAAGGCCTGACTCAATATGGGTCAGTTTGTCACACACGTTTTGGCACAAATTCCCCTCAGACATTTCCAAATATTTAGTTGCTAATGTTAATGTTGCAGTTCTTCCCAAGTGAGGTACAGAAAATTAGTCAGCGTATTCATGACTGGCAGAGACATGGTAACAAGGTCAGCCAATGAATAGGGCTTAGTAACAAGGTCAGCCAATGGGAGCTGAGACAGCAAGGAGCCTGGGCGTGGCTTAGCTGTGCTTAGCTCTGAGTGCTGTGCTGAGACCTGAAACTGAAACTAGTCTGCTCTCTGAACTGAAACTGAAAACTGTTCTCTTCTCTGCTTTTGGTATTGTATATTTACTTATGTGTTGTGTACACAAAGAGAAGTTAATGAATCCTGCTGAATCAGTCAACTGTGTGTGCCTTCTGGATGTGATTGCTGCTGCAAACTCTGGCAAAACTGGACATAGGGGCATCATGCATCTGACTGTGTATCGGTAATGTGTTCAATTAGTGTTTTTCAAACTTGCCGATTGTAAGATGGGTGGACTTCAACTCCCAGAATCCCTCAGCCAGCCACGTAAAGTTGCCAAGTCTACCCATGTAAAGTTGCCAAGTTTGAAATACACTGTGTTAAACAGCAGTCCATATATTCATACTGAATACGATAAATGCTGTTTTGCTTTTTCCCCCCACAAAAGGTGCCTAATTTAAATATCCATTTCAGAGATGTGGTCCTTTATTCCTTCAACTGTTAACACCACTTATCACTGGACATACTGGCACGAGTAGTCAGCAAATAAATTTAATAATGATAGTCATGATAATGATAGTCTTTCCTGCTTTTCTGCACTACCCATTATATAATCATTCCTTTTACAAGTACTGTATTTTTTGGAGTATAAGACATTCCGGACTACAAGACACACCTACCTTTTTGGGGGGAAGAAAACAAGAAAAAGAAAATCTGCCTCCCAGCAATTTGCCTCCTTGCAGCAATCAGTGAAGGCCGAAAATGGGGCGCGTGGAGGCGGCAACAGGCAATGGCAATCCCTGCAGCCTGAAACAGCTGAGGGTCGGGAGGCCGATCCAACCGACAATCAGCTGCTTGTGCTAATCAGGCTGTGCTGAAGCTGAAGCTGAAACTGAAACTGAAACAGGCTGTTTGCTGTTTGCTCCAAGGAGGCAAATTGCTGGGAGGCAGAGGCCAAAGGGTGAGGGCCGGCGGGTGGGCAGGGCTACATTCGGTGTATAAGACGCACCCAAATTTTCATCCTCTTTTAGGGGGGAAAAATGTGTGTCTTATACTCTGAAAAATATGGTAGTCCTCAACTTATGACCATAATTGGGACCAGAATTTCTGTTCTAAATCGTTATGTTAAGCTGAGTTGGACCCAATTTTATGACCACTTTTATAATGGATCATTACGCAAATCACTTTGGTCATTAAGCAAATGCCACAATTTCAGGTGTGAAGCCATTCTTCCAAATGGGCGTTTCTTGCTGGAAACCAGCAAAGTAAAGCTCACAAATTGCAACCATGTGATTGGAGGACACTGCAGCTGTAATCAACGCAAACTGGTTCCTGCATTGCGATCACGTGATCACAGGGATGGTGTGATGGTCATAAATGGGAGGACTGGACTCTTTTCAGCACTGCCGTAACTTTAAATGATCACTAAGTTGAGAACTACTTGCATGAGGCTTGTTTACAGTTCCGATTTTCAGCACTAGAAGTCTTTAGAGATTCACAGTCATCCAGGTCATGGTTGTCCCAAAGGTGCTTTTTTCAGGCGGCAAATGGACTTTGTTTTTTCTTTTGAAGACATTTCGCTTCTCATCCAAGAAGCTTCTTCAGCTCTGACAGGATAGTGGGGAATGGAAGGATTTATATTCCTTGCAGGCAGCTATTAATCTGCATCCTTTTAGAGCAGGGGTGTCAAACTCACATCGTCTCAGTGGTGTCACATGATGTATCGTGACTTTTCCCCCTTCGCTAAACTAGGCGTGGGCGTGGCCAGCAAGTGACGCATCTGGCCCGCGGGCTGCGAGTTTGACAGCCCTGTTTTAGAGGGTCATTGAAGCATTTGGAGGTTTATCTGTGTCCTCAGGGTCACCTGAGTGGTGCTAATGGTTCCTTTCAGCACTAGCCATTCCAGATCAGAAACAAAAGCAGAAGGCGACAGAAGTAAATTCTGATTTGTCTGCCAGATAAAAAAAGATCATTTCCAAGTTGGAAGCTTTCAACAGAGCCTGTGGAGTTTCTCAGTCATCCAGATCATGGTTGTCCCCGAAGATGCTTTTCCAAAAGGCAACTGGACTTCCTTCGTTTTTTTTTCCCCTTGAAAATGTTTCGCTTCTCATCAAGAAGCTTCTTCGACTCTGAAGAACTGAAGTGAAACATTTTCAAGGGGAAAAAAAATCAAGAAAGCCAAGTCCTTTGGCTTTTCAATCAAGTATTAAATCCAATGCTGTTTGTTGTAGCATCAACATATAGATCTCTTCGAATAATCTTTTTTTTTTCCCTATGTCATTTTGGTGGCAAGACTCATTCTAATCAGCAGAATCACTCTTGTTCACTTACAGCTGCTGCTTTCAAAAACTAACATCTCTGGTAACTGGTCAACTTGGCACCTAGCCCATACCTTGCTGCTGGAAGCATTCAGTAAAGTTGCTGATATACCCAGCTGTTCCAACATCATTAGCTGATCCTCCATGAGGGAGATGAGAGGACAGATCACAAGGGTGAAGCCTGGAACAAAAAAGAAATCGTATTAATCACTGGAAAAATGTATTTTCTTTGTAGGCAGTTTTGCATTTAATAAGAGAAATGTCATACTGCAGAAGGAAAGTGGGAAGGCTCCTTGATGCTGTCTGAGGTTGACTGTTTTCCTGCAGACATTTCATTACCCAAACTAGGTAACATCATCAGTGCTAATTAGGAGTGGGGTTTGCTCTCTGTTTATATTCAAGTGTAGGGAACCCCAACCTCTGGTCTGTGGACCGGCACTGGGCCACAGCATGGCAGAAACCGGGCCGTGCAAACAAGCTAAGTATCAAGAGTTTGCAGTAGAAAATCAAATCCAGAAAAGCACAGAAAGATAACTGATGCAGCAGTATTCATTAACTTCTTTATATACATATAATACATGAAGATAAATGTACAATACCAATATAGATTTTTCTTCAACGTAGTAGCAGTTACAAGCAAAACACAAGGCAGGAGAGAACAGTTAGTTTCATTTTCAGCCGAGCAGACTAGTTTCAGTTTCTCTGCAGACTCAGAAGCTGCAGATTAACACACACCCTGGCTCCAGTCTGTCTCAGCTCCCAAACAGCCCTCATTGTCTGACTTAGTTGCTATGCCTATACATTGGCTGACCTTGTTACCATGTCCTATTCCAATTGATGAATATACTCTGACACGAAGCCCCATCCGTGGGATGCAGACAGCACACCAAACCATGCCCTCTCTGGTCTGCGGAAAACCCTCTCTCCATGGAACCAATCCCTGGTGCCCAAAAGGTGGGGGAGGGCACTGTTCTAGTGGCTTGTTGCACTAGATTTGCTTAACGGCAATCTTACCAGCAGATGGAAGTTGGAAGGAAAATGTTTTCCTATCTGTTTGTCCTAACTTGTCTGAAGAGTATTAGGTTAGAAAAGGCTGTTAGAACATTATGCAGTATGAATCCATTACTTCTTACTGGCTTCAACCAGCAACAGTTGCTTGAGTTACAAAATGCAGCTACTTACCCTGAGAACCTTCTGCCGGCAACTGATAACACAGGCTCTTTCCCCCTCCAGTAGGCATGACGAGGAATACATCTCTGCCTGCCATTGTTGCATTAATTGTCTCCAGCTGCAAGGGCCTAAATTTCTGGAGGCCAAAGCTCTTTTGTAACACATCCCTAATCTTTGCGGACCACGGAAAGTCTGCGAAAAGAACATTTGAAAACAACTTTTGAGGTTCGTTTGGGTATAGAAAGACAGTTTAAAGGGTTTTCTCTGCAAAGGGGCAACAATGAACCAAATTTTAAATGTTGTCCATTTTCTATACTGAAAAATAAAACCCCTGTACTGAGACCATTCAGCTGGAAAACCTCAGCCAGAGAACAAGATGTAGAACTACTTGCTTTTCCATCTCCATTTTCCTCTCTTTTACAACCAATATATTCATTGTGCAATAGAAACGAGAATCAAAGGCCAGCAGGGTAAGACCCTTTCTGAAAAACCAAAGTCAATTATGAGCAAGTGAACTACAGCCAACTTCTTTTGATCTAAATCAGGGGTGTCAAACCAAGGCCCCAGGAGCCAGATCTGGCCTGCGGGGTGCTTAGATCTGGCCTGCGGGGCCACCCTGGAAACAGCAAAGGACCAGTCTGCAGGGCCTCTGCCAGAGAAAATGGATCTTGGGAGGGTCGCGGGCAACCCTCTCGAGCTGTTTTTGCTGGCAAAGGGTTGCAGGAGGCAGTCGCAACCGAAAGCGGACCTTAGGAGCCTGTTTTCACGACAGGCTCTACTAACCCCCGACACAAGTGACATTGAGCTGGCCAAGCCCACCCTGGCCAGCCCTCCCCCCCCCGAGGTCAAACACAACCCTGATGCGTCCCTCAAAATCGAGTTTGACACTCCTGATTTAAATGAACATCAAACTGGTGGTTATTTATATGTCAAAATGTTATGACTGCTTAATATAGCAGTGAAGAATCTTCCCCAAATTTTAAATTCATCTGAAGCAACAAGAGAGGGAACTTTGCATGAAGTATGGAGAGCATGCAGAAAAGGATTTATGCTGCTTTCACCTCATTTAACTAAAAAACAGAAGTAGCCTATTTTTCGGAGTATAAGACGCACTGGAGTATAAGACGCACCTTAGTTTTTGGGGAGGAAAATAAGAAAAAAGCTGATTGGTGGGTGGATCGGCCTCCCGAAATACCCCCAATCAGCTGTTCCTAGAGGTGAATTTTAGCAATAGGTTCATTGGTTATGAATTCTGTGCCTTGCCTTTTTTTCTGCCTCTGAAAACCTCCGAAACAGAGCTTCAGAAAAAAAGGCTTTTTTTTTTCTGAAACTCTGTTTGGAGGCTTTTTTTCTGAAGCTTCTTTCAGAGGCTTCTTTCAGCCTCTGAAACCTCCATTTGAGCTGCTAGGCGGGGCTACATTTGGAGTGTAAGATGCACCCAGATTTTCACCCTCTTTTTGGGGAGAAAAAGGTGCGTCTTATAGTCCGAAAAACACAGTACATAAAATTAACAGCCTTTGCATTTAATAGCAGTGAACATCTTTTGAATATTGAACGTAACGTTGTTTAGGTCATTGTTTGACTCTAATGGCAACATAATAAAGATTCTGGACTTGCAAGACCTTCTTTGTTCCAGTCCTCAGTTGCTGATTCATTCTCTTTGCTGCTCCCGCTTTCCGTGTCGGAAAACTGTCGTATTTTCTTCTTCAAGATGGTCTTCTTTTGAATTAGTTGTTGCTGATGTTCAAGAAGTTCTTGAATCTGGATTTCCAGTGCCTGCAGTTCATCGTCAACAGACCCCAGCTCCTCCTGCAGCACTGAAGAAGGGGGAAATTGCAACATTTTTTCCCCATTTGGTGGGAAATTAATACACCCTGCAAGGAATTGTCATGCTTTCTCTTTCTCTTATGCTTGCTCCAGCCAGGCCTCTAAAGTAGCTCTAAAGAAAGACACGCTCCAGTATGGCTAAACTTGTCCATCAATATATCCAGTAAGGCCCCTTCTTTCCAAACTTAAAGCTAATTTAGCCCAAATCCAAAAGATCTATAACACATCCATGCATATACAGTAGTGGCCAAAATTGTGGAAACCTTTTGGGGAAAGTGTATTTTTGAGGTTTGATGGCTAATAACACCACTTTTGGAGGGGGGGGGGGCGTTCAGGATAATCATATTCCACTGCTGGAATGGCCTGGGAATAGACCAGAGTTTAACCCAATTGAAAATCTATGGAGCTGACTAAAGAAACTTGTTAGTCAGAAGCGACCCAGCAATAAAACCCAGTTAATAGAAGCAATCATTCAATCTTGGTTTCACATTATAACAGCTGCAGAACTAAAAGACTTGGTTCACTCTATGGGAAGACGTCGTAAGGCCGTAATTCATGCTAAAGGTTACCCAACTAAGTATTAACTGACAAGGGGATAATTTTTGCCTATCTTGGTTTTTCTACATGTTTCATTTTTCTTCTTTATACTGTAACTGCTATTCTAATAGCAAATCCTTCATAAAAGTTATTGCATTACTTTCTTGATTAAATTATCTTCCCATTGATATATAATTTTATGGTACTACTCCAAAATAAAGTGGCGTTATTAGCTAGTTTTAGAAAATACACTTTACCCAAAAGGTTTCCACAATTTATACACACACACACACACACACACACACACACACCTTTCCCCACTGGCCCCACTCCCATCTATTCTCTGTCTCCCAAGTCTCAGCTGATCGGGAGGAAATGGGGATTTTGCAGTAACCTTCCCCTGGAGTGGGGAGGGGATGGAGATTTTACAGTATCCTTCCCCTTCCATGCCCACCAAGCCACGCCCACCAAGCCATACCACGCCCACCAAGCCACACCCACAGAACCAGTAGTAAATTTTGAAACCCACCACTGATAGAGATAGATAGATAGAGAGATAGAGATAGAGATATAGATAGATAGATAGATAGATAGATAGATAGATAGATAGATAGAGATAGATAGATAGATAGATAGATAGATAGATAGATAGATAGACAGACAGACAGACAGATATAACCTGTTGTAATAAAGTATTTTGGAAGCATGAGTTACCTGAAAGAGTAGTTGACATCTCCTTTAAAGTGCTTCACTAACAAATATTGATCAAAGCAATTCTCCAACAGTTTCTTCCTGGGGGAAAAAAAAAGTTGCTGTCAATTGAGGACTACTTGTAGTCTATGCTAAGCCTAACATGATGAATAAAATGCCAGGGTTGGACTATGTTTGTGTTTAAACCCTGTTTGATGGGCACAGCCTGATCCGCCAGTTGCGTCCCTATCTAGATCGGGACTCCCTACACACAGTCACTCATGCCCTCGTTACTTCTCGTCTGGACTACTGCAACGCTCTCTACATGGGGCTCCCCTTGAGGTGCACTCGGAGGCTCCAACTGGCGCAGAGTGCGGTCGGGCGGGTGGTGATGGGAGCGACATGGAGTTCCCATGTGACACCTCTCCTGCGCGAGCTGCACTGGCTCCCGGTGGTCTTCCGAGTGCGCTTCAAGGTTCTGGTTATCACCTTTAAAGCGCTCCATGGCTTAGGACCTGGTTATTTACGGGACCGCCTGCTACCACCAATAGCCTCCCACCGGCCAGTACGCTCCCATAGAGAGGGGCTCCTCCGGGTGCCGTCGGCCAAACAATGTCGGCTGTCGGCCCCTAGGGGGAGAGCCTTCTCTGTGGGGGCACCTACGATTTGGAACGAGCTCCCCCCGGAGATACGTAGGATCCCAGATCTGCGCACCTTCCGCCGCGCGCTTAAGACTTTTCTATTTTATCAAGCTGGCCTGGCCTAAATCTTCCCCCTTTTTAAATGTGGAAATTTTAAATTTTTAAATTTTAAATTCGTCTTATTTATAGGGGTATGGGTAAGGCGTTTTAAATTGGGGAGCCATTTTAGATTTAATTCTGTTTTAAACGTATTTTAATTGTTTATATTGTATGTTTTTAACTTTGGCTGTTCACCGCCCCGAGTCCTTCGGGAGGGGGGGCGGTATAAAAATCTAATAAATAAATAAATAAATAAACAGCATCCCTAGTCCCACTTACAACTCATTAAATTCAACAAGTTGACAGACATCATGTAGTGCTTAAGATCTCCAACATTCCACTGGTCCTCAAGTCGCCTGAGGAAGGAATACATTTTACTCTGCCCCGAACTCTGTGGAAAAGAGCAATAATAGTTTGTTATTAGATAGTCATTTTTTCATTTTAAAGGCAGGTTTTTTTTAATCCAGATTTTAAACTAAAAACAAAGACTGTGGTGCAAAAGACCATTAAGAAAACACTCAAAATCTACGGTAAGGCAATACCTTTTATAACGTAAGAACCAATTCAGAAGTCCTAAAATAGCAAACAAGCTTATTATTTCTCCTGAAATGTGCAACTAACCTGAATATCAGGCAGAGCAAAGAAGTTTAAAAATCTGGCACACTGTCAACATTGGAAGACTGTTGATCGGATTGGTTTAAACTCTTCTCTGAGCTATGCGGATTTCAATTGTCAGTAACATTGGGACAAAACCAGATGTAAAAGATAATTCCTACATCTGTTTTCTTTCTTGTATGCAACCTATTGTGGCCACTAGAGAGCAGCAAATCATCTGTTCAGTTCATCTTTTTGGGCTCATCTTGGGGACTTGAATTCCACACCTCTTCAGGTTGCCAAGGTAAAGAAACATTGCTATGGGGTTTTTTTAAACAGAGGGGGAATCTTTGAGGCAGCACTGACTCCTGGCAACTGCCTGGACAAGTCCCTGCAGTTTTCTTGGCAAGATTTCAGAAGCGATTTGCCATTGCCTGTTTCCTAGGGCTCAAAGTGACTCATAGAAAGCATCAAAACAAAAACAAGCCAATATAAAGATGGAAACACCAGTAACAAAGATGCAGCCATTAGTACTTTGCAAAACAAAACCCTTGTCTTTAAGAAATAAATCTTTAAAAAAATCTGTAGAGCAGGGGTCTCCAACCTTGGCAACTTTCCCCACTGGATAGTGGGGAATAGAAGGATTTATAGTCCTTGCAGACAGCTGGTCATTTGCATTCTTTTTAGAGAGTAGTTGAGGCCACTTGGAGGTTTATCTGTGTCCTCAGGGTCACTAGAGTACAAGTAGTCTTCAACTTACAACAGTTTTTTTTTTAATTTAATTTATATGCCACCCTTCTCCGGAGACTCAGGGCGGCTTACAATGTGCTAAGCAATAGCCTTCATCCTTTTGTATATTTTTACAAAGTCAGCTTATTGCCCCCACAAACTGGGTCCTCAATTTACCTACCTTAGAAAGGATGGAAGGCTGAGTCAACCTTGAGCCTGGCGAGATTCGAACCTGCAGTAATTGCAGGCAGCTGGTCTTAATAACAGGGTGCTTTAGACCACTGTACTACCAAGGCTTCATTAGTGACCATTCAAAGTTACAACGGCACTAAAAAAGGACCTTATGAGTTTTTCACACTTAACGATCATTGCAGCATCCTCCTGGTCACGTGATGAAAATTCAGATGCTTGACAACTGAGTCACATTTATGACGGTTGCAGTGTCCCAGGGTCACACCATCCCCTTTTGCAACCTTCTGATCAGCAAAGCCAATCGGGAAACCAGATTCACTTAACAAACCGTGTTACTAATTTAACCACCGCAGCGATTCACTTAACAAATGCAGACAAAGAAAGTCGTAAAATGGGGCAAAACTCTCTTAACACACATCTCACTTAACATCATAAATTTTGGGCTCAATTGTGATCGTAAATTGAGGACTACCCGTTGTACAAATGGGTGTGGAGCCTTTTTGGAACTGCTGAAAGGACCACATTGTAGATGATGGAGATAGATGATGCCGTATCTCTCCCCCTCTGCTGAGAGAGAGCTGTTCAGGTGACTCTGACAACACAGATAAACCTCCAGGGAGGAGGAGAATATAGGAGAACAAACGTATCAGGACAAGATTCAGCAGTCCATCTGCATTTAAAAGACAAACGCCACTCTTTTGAAGATAGCAAGGTCCACATTTTAGACAGAGAGGAAGGCTGGTTTGAAAGAGGGGTCAAAGAGGCCATTATGTCAAAATTGAACAGCCCTCTCTCAACAGAGGGGGAGGGATACGACATCATCTATCTCCAGTCTACAACACAGGCCTTTCAACTGTCTCAAGAAGGCTCCCCACCCGTTTGCACCACTCAGGTGACCCTGAGGACACAGATAAACCTCCAGGTGGCCTCAACAACTCTCTAAAAAGGATGCAAGTGACCAGCTCTCTGCAAGGAATATAAATCTTCCCATTCCCCACCATCCAGTCAGAGCTGAAGAAGCTTCTTAGACAAGAAGTGAAACGTCTTCAAAGAAAAACCTCCATAATAAAATAATAATTAAAAAAAAAACACCTCCATAACTGTCTGCTTTGCCTCTGCAACCAAACAAGACAAACACAGACTTCAAGGGATAATTAGACCTGCAGAAAAAACAATGGCTACCAACCTGCCTTCCGTTGAGGACCTGTATATTGCACGAGTCAAAAAGAGGGCTGTGAAAATATTTACAGATCCCTCGCATCCTGGACATAAACTGTTTCAACTCCTACCCTCAAAACGAAGCTATGGAGCACTGCACATCAGAACAACTAGACACAAGGACAGTTTTTTCCCTAACGCCATCACTCTGCTAAACAAATAATTCCCTCAACACTGTCAAACTATTTACTAAGTCTGCACTACTATTAATCTTCTCATGGTTCCCATCACCCGTCTCCTCCCACTTATGACCGCATGACAGTAACTTTGTTCTTGTATCCTTACGATTTATATCGATTGTTTCCTTCGCAGGAAACAAGACATCCCGATAATAAGCCCAATCGGGCTTTTGAGCACATGGCAATAAGGCCAAGTGCTTATTTCAGGGTTCAAAAAAATATAAGACAGGGTCTTATTTTTGGGGAAACACGGTAGACCCAAGAACAGTTTTTTCCCAAACGCCATCACTCTGCTAAACAAATAATTCCCTCAACACTGTCAAATAATTTACTAAGACTGTATTACTATTATTCTTCTCTTCCTTACTAGCATCTATCTCTTCCCACTTATGACTATAACCATGCTGCTTGTATCTTTCAATTTATATTGTTTTGTTTCCTAGTACGATTTGATAGCTTATTAGTATCCTTGACTATCACTACGTGTTGTATCTTTTTATTCTTGATGAATGTATTTTATTCTCCTTATGTACACTAAGAACATATAAAGCACCAAAGACAAATTCCTTGTGTGTCCAATCACACTTGGCCAATAAAGAATTCTATTCTATTCTATTCTATTCTATTCTATTCTATTCTATTCTATTCTATTCTATTCTATTCTATTCTATTCTATTCTATTCTATTCTAAAAAAAAAATCAGTTGCCTCTTGGAAAGAAAAAAAAAAAAGGCACCTCGGAGTCCCTCCCGGAGCAGCCCTCGACCTACCTCCCATCCCTTCCCTTCCCCTTCCCCAAATGAGGAGACCAACCTCTCCCTCCGCCGCGCTCAAGAAATTCCAGCCGGCATCTTGGCCCCGCCCCTTTTAGTTCTTCTTTCTCCCTCCCGCCCTTTCCGGGCCTGCCTTAGCCAATCCGCCGCGGCGCGCGCCTCTCCCCTCCTGGCCTCGCGCTTTTTACCCCTCGGCCACCTCAGCTCAGCCGAAGCTCCGCCCCCACCTCGACGGCCGGAGGAAGGAAGCGGAATAAAGCCGGCGCTGATTGGCTCGGCGCTCTCGCCCCAATGGGATGGCGTTTTGGATCGCGGCGGCAGAGCGGGCGCCTCGGCGGCAGGAGGAGGAGGCGGGTCGGCTGCCGAAAGCCGGGGAGTCTGAGGGGGCTGCGTGTTTCCGGAGGACGTGGCGAACGGGCTCCTGAGGCGGCTCCGGCTCCTTCTCTTCGGTTCTTTGTCCTGCTGGCGCGGCGGCTCTTACCGACATCATGATTTCCCTCACGGATACGCAGAGTGGGTGAATTGAGGGGAAGGGAGGGGAGGGGGGGTGGCAAATATTGCTGCTTCTGTAGTAATGATTGTTGGCATTATCCTCCCTATTTGCAGCCTCCTTCCTAGCTTTTTAATCCTTGTTCTGTTCCACGAGCTCCTCATTGCTCTCCCAACGTTGATTATTAATATTAAGTCATTTTAGCATCGCCTGGATTGGGGTTTGGAATGGGAGACATTGTCCCCCCCCCCCTCGGGAAACATCCCGTCTGGAAGGTTCCCCTTTCTTCACCTAATATAAATATAATAAATATAAATATAAACTAAAATGAATGGCCAAAGGCAGCAGCAGAAAAAGCTGCATGGATGGGACCGGGCAATTAATTCAGCAAGAGTTGGGCTGGGCTTCAGGGTGCGTGTGTATATATGTATGTATGTATATATATGTGTATGTGTACACACACATATATACACATACATATACATATACACACACACACACACACACACACATATCTCCTATCTATATCTATCTATGTATCTATCTATCTATCTATCTATAATTGCTACTACTACAATTGTTATTTTGGGGTGGGAGACTGCTTCACAACCTCTCACGCGGTATGATTCCTACCACTGTTCCTGTACCCTTGTCCTGTTATTAAAAAAAAAAAAGTGGAGGTAGGAGTGGTTTTTATATGAAAAAAAAATGTATATTTTATAAGACCATCAGACACACTCTAATTGCAGAGTGCCTCCACCCTGAGGGCCCTCCAGCTGTGTTGGATTTTAATAGCTGGATTTAGGATGTGAAATCCAAATTCACTTGGCAGTCAGTGGATTAAAGAAGGAAAGCTGGCATAAAATCACCCAAACTAAACTATCAGGAAAATTAGAATTATTTAAGGTAGAACGTGTTCTTTTGCCATATATTGGTTCAAAATAATCTGCGGTGTACTTGAGCTTCCTTGTTTGCCTGCAGATATTTTATTACCCAACTATGTAACTATGAGTGCTAGTGAGTGTAGGGTTTGCTCTGTTTTTATACTCTAATCAAGGAACTACTAAAGTGAAAACCACACCGATACCAACCTCCTGGCAGGGTAAACTACAGCAAATCACACGCTCAGTAACACTCATGATGTTACATAGTTGGGTAATGAAACATCTGTAACCCAAACTCAGAGCACCAAGGACTCCATTGGTCAACCCTGAGCCAAATATATTCTCTTCTATTGGAAAATAATATGAACATCAATGTTGGAATACTTGGATTTTTTTGTACTTGGATTTTTTTGTATAATTCAATAGTTGAATGATATGCAGCCTTGTTTTAAAATCCATTAAAATGTTTGTATTTAGCCTTCTGAAGGTTAGCAGAGGAGGGATGCTAAATTGTTTGGCTAGGTGTAAAGGAAGCAATTTCTCACTTATGTCAACCAGTTATTTTGCCCATGTGAAATAACTTCTCACCTGTGGCTACTAAATGAAATGTTTAAATACAGAACTGCATTAAGGCACAGGCTATCATTTATTGCACATTTAAGTATTTGGTGTTATGGAGATTTTAATAAGGGAAGAATGGGTTTCTGCTTCCACAAATGTTATAAAGTCTAAACAAAAAAGAGAGCTGGACCAATACGTGGCAGACTGAGTGATCAATGGCTAATTGTCATGACTATACTACCTCTAAAAGACTAGAATTCTGTAAATAACTTGTAAGAAGCAGCAATAAAATAGTTTATCTCACACCTGTTCTTTTTGTGAGCGCTCCAGGAATGCTTACACTGGCATGTGTTGAATTCTGTTGGCTATATTTGAGTAAATGCTCACAGAATTAATACTTTTATGATAAGCAGACTTGTATAGACGCAGCCTTTTTTGTGTAGTGTATGATAACTCATACCTCAGTTGGATAAATTATTGCTACTTTGGTTAAGTTGTCTAAAATAAAATGATTTCATTGTTACTCATAAAAGTTGCACAAGGAAACATTTGGCATGTTTACACAAGTAACGTGAATATTATGCAATGTCATGGAACATAAAGAAGCAAATTCATAATTGTGAGAATCAATTTAGTGCCAAATGTATTACAACTTTTAAAGCAAAACTTTTAAAAAGTTATACAGAAATCATGCTGGGAACCTTTAAGGTGTTTATTCCATCCTCCTGTACTGTCCCCATGGAGCAGTTAATTCTAGGTACTGAAGCAACTTTGCTGTTCACTCCCTTCTCTCTCTTACTATAGGGTTACTGTCAGAAATCTGATACCTCTTTATGTCCTCAATTTGAATCTGTCAAAAAGTCTAAATCACTACTTAAAACATAAATATGTTTTATTTCTCTGTTGATTTGCAGAAATATTCCAGAGTTATGAAACATTCCAGTTTCTGTTGTCCAAAAGTGTCCCTGGATATACATAGCTTAAATGAATTTTACCGAAACAATAACTTGTATATTTGAAAATTAACAGTTCCCGAACTTCAAAATCAAGTTTGAAGTTCACAAAGGAGAGAAAATGAGTCCGGCTGCATTTCTCTACTAAATATTGAAATAAAACTTCCTTTCCTTAGCAGCCTGCTCAGTTTCTATGCTGGTTGCAAAAGAGAGGTAGATTGCTTTGTTCCTCTTCCAACTGTTTGTTTGCTCTCTCATTTGCCTGCATTTTCTGGTCATCGTATTAATTCTTAAAAATAAATTTGATGTTCCTTATAACAGTTTACTCTGTTTAAGGCCGCTGTCTGAAAAATTAAAATAATTTATAAATATTGTGGGGTCCTTGGTGCTCTCTGAGTTTGGCTATTTTCTCGCAGATGTCTCATTACCCAACTAGATAACATGATCAGTGCCACAAGGGAGTAGGGTTTTCTCTCTATTTATGTGCTGGTGGTTTGCCATGTCAGTGCTGGTGGGAGTGTTTTTGGTGATACCTTGATTATGTTATTGTTTATTGTTAGTTTGTCTAAGTTGGTAGTTCCTTGATTGGGTTTCGTTTACTGCTTCCTTGAACTACAAATTTTAAAATATTTCAAGAAGGAATGCAAAGTTTATCTTACTTTGTACTATTAATACATCAATAAAGTAATATATCATGGTTATTTTAATTGTAAGGTGTTTAGATAAGGAACTGCTATGCTAGAATAGGTGGACCAGATCTGCATTGAAATCAAAATACATTTTTATTGCAGAGATTTAATGTTAGAGTAAAACTGATGTTTCAGTTTATTTGGTAAAAAACTAATTTTTTGCATTTAGTTAATCATGGGTCTATCCTTTTTAAAAAATAGTCTTCATGGAAGAAATATAAGATTATTTTAAAAAGTCTCTAAACTGAGTGGAAAAATGATTGTGTCTTCATAATGTGCAGTTATGGGTATTATCCTATGGACAACAATTACGTTGGGCCTTTGCAAAATATTTGAAAGAAATATTCTCAAAGATGCATTAGTGTAAAACAAAGTCCACTTTTTTAAAGTATCCGTTTGTAGGATACAAATGGATACTTTTTAAAGTATCCGTTTGTAGGGTTTAATGGCTGCTTTGAACAGTGACAGGTGACTCTACAATATATTTCCAGTTGTCTCAGCGTGCACAGAAAAGGCATCTGCTAAGATTACTGGAGAAGTGAATTGGCAGGGATGACATTGTTTATAAATGCAATAAGTAATTTGAGGGAGAAGGTGTTAATTGAATGTAATACTTCCTCATGAATTCTGCTTTGAAGAGGAATTCTGGATCTCAGCACCACAAAGTGTTAGGACTTTGTTTACATTACACAATTAACAAATGTTTTAGAAACCTTGTAGGTAAACCTACTGTGGGAGACAAAAAAGGGAAAAGGACAATTGTGGCTGCAAATGTGATAGCTCAGGGCTGTCAAACTCGCGACCCATGGGCCAGATGCATCACACACTGGCCATTCTCACACCCGGTTTAGCGAAGGGGAAAAAATCCCTATACGTTACGTGACGCTGCCGTGATGACGCAAGTTTGACACCCCTGTGATAGCTGAATCTATAGATCAGCACTGTATTCAGTGCTCAAATACTCAGCACTCAAATACTGGCTATTTTTAGAGACAAAGGTGTCAGTAATCAAAAAAATATTCTTATAGACGTGCCTTCAAAATAGCATGTTTTTATCTCAAAAGAGGGCAAGTGTCGGGGTTTTTTTAAAAAAAAATTGGAGCCAATTTAAAATTAACCTTGGCTAATGTTATAACTAACTGTGTAAGGTTTCAATGGATATTTTCTTTTCTTGTTGACACTCTGAGTAATTAATACTCTTCTTTTTTGTCTTGCAGAAATTGGGATGGGTCTTACAGGTTTTGGAGTATTTTTTCTTTTCTTTGGAATGATCCTATTTTTCGACAAAGCACTTTTAGCTATTGGAAATGTAAGTAGTTTTGCATGAATAACATTTACACAGAATGATAGGATTCTGAAAGTGTCTATGTTTAACACAGACAAGTCATGTAATTCACCTCTGGCCAAATTCACACAACGGTCTAGACACAAATGAGATTGGAGGCTGATGCTGGAGGTTCAGCAAGTTGTAGAAACTGGTACATAGAGGAGCCAGACCATTGTTTTTGCTTTAAACATTTAGTTGTGTCTGACACTTGACAGCTTTATAGGCAAGTGCTGTCTATGCTATCCTGTCAAGCACAGTTTTTTGCAATTGTTGGATGTTCAACTTTATATCAAATTAGATGTATATCCAGCCAGCGTGTTCTTTGCTTGCCCCTTCGTCTTGTTCCAAAAAAGCATTCCTAGCATCATTGCCTTCCCCAATGAATTTGCACACATGACATGGCCAAAGTAAATCAGATGTAGTCTTATAATTTTAGCTTCTAGTGATATCTCTGGTTTTATACGATTTAACACCTCTGCTAGTTACACTCTTCTCTCCATGATAAACCCAATAATTTACGCCAGCACCACAATTCAAAGGCATCAATTCTCCTTTGATATAGATTGCCAGACCATTATATTACAAAGTTTTAATATGGTTTACAGGTAATCCTCAATTTATGGCCACAATTGAGCCCAAAATTTCTGTTGAGAAGTAGGACAGTTGTTAAGTGAATTTTGTCCCATATCACAACTATTCTTGCCACCGTTGTTAAGTGAATCACTGCAGTTGTTGAGTTAGGGGCTGGCTTTCCCGTTGACTTTGCTTGTCAGAAGGTTGCAAAAGATGATCACATACATGTCCCCGGGACATTGCAACTGTTGTAAAGACATGCTAGTTGCTAAATGTCTGGATTTTGATCACATGACATGGGGATGCTCCAACTGTCCTAAGTGTGAAAAATGGTCATAAGTCACTTTTTTCAGTACTGTTGTAACTTCAAATGGTCAGTAAACAAATTGCTGTAGGTCAAGGACTACCTGTACTTGTTTGGTTACAATGTGTTAGCTGAACAGGAATTGTGTTTTTGCCAATGTAGAGTTAGTGTTCAATGTGTGTTAATCTAGATTTCTTTTTGGGGAAGGAGACAAAACTGAATGTTAAAATACAGCAGTGTGGGAAATGTCACCGAGTGAGATATTCATTACTTAAATGACACACTTATTGCTAGTTGTGTATGAAAATTATTCTGGAGATGAAAGATTCTATTTTTACAATGATACGTTTTGCACATCCCTATTTATTACCATATTTAATCCTTAGCAACATAGGCATGAAAGTTAGCTAGTCCCTTTCTCTCAGCCCAAACCACCTTACAGAGTGGTTGTTGTGGAGAAAATAGAAGGAAGGAGTATTACGTATTTTCATCGCCTCAAGTTATTTATAAACGTAATAAAGGTGGGAGAAAAATAAATGTTCCTCTCTAAATCTATCATATTACTAATACCCCTAAGTGTTTATACTGTAAATTATTTACCTCCCTTCGGAAACAGTTGTGTTTTTTGATTGTGCCAACATTATAAAAGATACCTTTAAGGCATTCCTGTTTCCTCCAATAGCAAATTGTTGGTATAGATGTTTTGAGATGTTTTGTATTGAATCTGAGTATTTTCTCTCTGAATATTTCCTATATTCAAATACATTTGTTTTCATTTTTGCAGGTTTTATTTGTGGCTGGCCTGGCTTTCGTAATTGGTTTAGAAAGAACTTTCAGATTCTTTTTCCAGAAACACAAAGTGAAAGCCACAGGTTTTTTCTTGGGCGGTGTATTTATAGTTCTTATTGGCTGGCCTCTGATAGGAATGGTCTTTGAAATTTATGGCTTCTTCCTCTTATTCAGGTAAGGTCTTCTTGAAAATTTGTATTTTTATTTAATTATATATCAAATGTATTAACCGCCCATCTCCCTCACAGGGAGACCATTTAATTTTGGTTCCAAGTATGCTTTTGGTTGGCTGTCACTGAGAAATTGCCAAATTCTGCTCGAGGAGTTTATAAACATTCCTTATTTCAGATATGTGAAGAATAGTGCTTGAAATCTCATTTAGAAAAATATTTAGCTACTGGTGATGATGAAACTTCTAAGACAAAGAAAAGAAAAAATAGATAGAAATGTGGAAGAGAACAAGCTTTTTATTAGCAATCATTTCTCCTACAGAGTTGCATTTCATCGTAAGAACAAGTTGTTTCTTTCCTATTGCACTGTTGGGCAATATGTGCAAGAAAAAAAGTGGTAGCTCCCTACACTGCTGGCTTGTGAATTCTGGCACACAATCCCAGGTGAAGGCACCTTACTACCAAAAAGAAAATTTGCATAGAAGTAACTATTCATTTATTAGACTTATAGGCTACCTCCATCTGTATAACTGGGCAGCTTTCAAAATGCATGAATAAACACAATAAAACTACATAATGCGTTGTCCAAAAGAGTGCCTGGAGATAATCAACATTTAATGAAACAATCAAAGCATCCCATAAGGGGCTTACTGCTCATTGTAACGCAGGTGTGGAATGGAGCCAGGTTTTAAGGGCTCATTTAAATAAGGTCAGAAGTAGGGCAGGCATAAGAATCTCAGGTGGTGTTCCAAGGACAGGCACCATGACACAGAAGGATTACTTCCTGGGTCCCACAAGGGATCAATGGGATTTAGAGCATGCCGACTCTGTCAAACCAGGTAGGCAGAGAAAGATAACCAGCTTTTGTAGAAATCTGTTTACTTGCTAGGTCGATGACAAATAGTTTGAAAGCTATAAATCTTCAGACCAGTGTGAATAATACTTCTGATTATTTAATAATCAGTTGCAGGCTTGCAGGTTTGTGTGTTCGCTTTTCTTTTGCAGATCTTTCTGCTTGTCTTACTTGGGGCTAAAAGTTCCCATGCCATGATCAAATCCTTCCTTAGCAGTGCTTGAAATGATTACAGAACACTTCAGGTGGGGAGCTTGCTTAATGTAGACTATTCTCTGAGTTTAGTGAAGAACAGGAAAGTGAGGTTTGCACCAGAAAGTCAAATGTAAATACGTCAGTCTCTTCCACTGAATTTTAATTCCACTATCTCTTAAAATAAATGGTGGCTTTCTCCTAAACAAAAAGATGCTTAGGGCTGAATTCAGACTGCATTCATTCGGTATCCGAGTACTGTTTTCCGTACAGATTATGAACCAACAAGCCTGCGCGTTGTATTAATTTGACAGCTATTTGTATAATTTGAGAACTACTCAAGTCATGGTTTCTTAAATGATACCAGGTTAGAATTTATCAGATTATTTGTGAGATGATGTCTCTACTGAAGAACATGGCATTAATTCAGTCATCATGCAACTCCCAGGTTTCAAGTTTGAAAACAGACAGGCAAATCGCTTTAGAATATAGAATTGCTTGTTCCTTTCTGTGTTTTCTCCTGCCTCCATACTTCACCTCTGGTTTCTTTGCCTTTAATGATAAACTGAAAGATAAAATGAAAAGCATTTTGGAGTAAGTGTGGCTGATGGTAATTGTGTGATCCCAAGTGAATACACATTTGAATTAAGGAGGTGTCACCATGCTAACACTGATTGTGGGTAAGGCTTTCACTTTTGGATATGAAGCCACAGCACATCCTTAGTGTAGTTATCTGAACATAATGTGGGTTGTGTTTGAATTCTGAACATTTATTCACACTTGCAATTAATGCACGATGATAGCAGATTCTGAGTGTGAACAAGGATGTGTAGATCTGTTTCTGAGTTCATAAACATTACAATACAGGTTGATTGCAACAAAGCTGTTACATTTGTTCATTCCTTAATCTTTGTTAATGAGGAACAATAGCAGATGTATAGGCTCACCTTGGGTCACATTATTACAGTTACTTCTTAACTTTGTTAAATTTTACCATTCCTAGCCTTGTAGGTTCATTGTAGTCACTTGCTACATGACAGTAGTTTCATTAATTGTACAGTGCAAATCCAAATTACCAGAGAGATTATTTTAGCCATATAAAAGTTTAAATAATCATCAAATGATCAATGAGCTTCTTAAGTTCAAAAATTCCTACCGTTCTACTGTACATTGTAACTCAAGCAGTTTAATAATAAAAACAGTAAAAACTTCCGCTATGAGGACTGCTACAATGAGTGAGTAAGTGAATGAATGAATGAAGTAAATAGTAATTTGTAGTATCTTAAGACACCTACAAATATAAGAATATTTAAGAGTACATAGGTTCCCCTTGAATACTAAGCTCCATGCTAAAGTTTAAATAAGCATTCTAATGTTTTTGCAACTCTTATCGAGATTGTTGCCATGTATATTTTTTGCTCCAGTTATCAATCTTTAGTTAACAAAAAAATTCTCTCTCACATGACATACTGAGGAATCTCATTGTTTGGCTCATGGGAAAGACATATGTTTAAAGGCATTTTTTTGTGAAGTGGTGTCTTAGCCCCAGTTTGTTTCCATAATATATTACCTTAATTGTAGTTGAGGATATCACCTTGATACAAAGTAGGAACTGGCTAATAGCCATGAGCCCTCTAGGTTTATAAAATGCTTGTAGTGGCATCTCATCTGTTCCTGGGCTGATTTTCTCTCACGTTCACGTACAGATTTTCTCTCACGTTCACCTACCCACCCTCACGGAAAGTATGCAGCATACAGATTTTCAGAGCCAAAACAGCTGGAGGAAGGGGGAGCATTTCCCAACTGCCTGTGCAATGATTAATGATTCTTTTTTCTACAACACCAGTATATTATTGGGAATCCTTTTAAACTGCTTATTTCAATAACTTATCTTTCACAACCCTCTTCTAAAATTCCATATAATTCCTTGAAATGTTTCCAGTTTTCTGTGCCGAAAAGTGGTTTTCCTCGTAAGATGGAAATGGAGAGAATTTGCATTTAGCAATAAGCTATAGCACTTAAACTTATATACCACTTCACAGTGCTTTATAGCCCCCTCTAAGCAGTTTACAGAGTCAGCATACTGCCTCCAACAATCTGGGTCCTCATTTTGCCGACCTCGGAAGGATGGAAGGCTGAGTCAACCTTGAGCTGGTGAGACTCGAACTACTGGCAGCTGGCAGTCAGCAGAATTAGTTTGCAGTACTGCATTCTAACCACTGCGACACCATGGCTCGCTGATGATTTAGGTACTTACAGCAGTATTAAGAGAAGTAGATTTACCTGCCCATCTGGGATCCTCTTAAATGTGCGACACTCTGATGTCAAGAAAAATATCAGTAGAACTCCAATTATAGGGGGGTGCTGCTTTCTGATTTTTGGGACCAAGCATTATAACCTATTACGTTCAGCAAGGCCCCTTGACCCTATTAGTACTTAACCAGCCCATTTTACAAGTCCCTAAGTTTGTATCTATAAAAATTGTGTGTGGATTTTCAGAATAATAGTCTTCACACAACCATACTGTCCTAATAAACTATTTAAGCAGTCTCCTTCCCAAAGCTGGACTCAACAGTGGCTATTTGTTGCATGTCATGTAACTGGTCCTGTCCATATTGTTTAAATGTTTCTATTACCCTGTGAGAAGCAAGGAAACTAATTAGGAAGCACATAAGTCTGTACAGGTAGTCCTCACTTTCTGACCATAGTAAGAGCAGTAACTTTGTTGCTAAACACTGCATTGTGACATCATGTGATGGCACCGACTTATGACATCAGTTCCTGTTGCAATCATTACGTGAATCACCATAGGATGATGTCACATGACCATAACTTATGACTTCTTGCCAGCTTCCCAGTCACAAATGGTGACTTTCAACTGTGAAAGTCACAAATGGTGATCACATGACCACAGGACGGTCATTGTAAATGTGTCCTGATTGCCAAGCATCCAGATTGCAGTCGTGGTCATAGGGACGCTGTGATGTCCACAACCAGACATCTCTATTGCCATTGTAAGTTTGAATGGTCACTGAAAGAATAGTCAGTAAGCAAGGACTACCTATATCACTAACTACTTGAAATATATAAAGATTTAGAGATGGGTACACTCTTCATTCTGAAAGGGACAAATATATGTGATACGAGGAATTACATATTTCTTCATACAAAAAATAAACTTTTTAAAAAAAAATCTTAGGAATGTGTAAAGGGAGCCTATTTGGAAAAGTCTTCTAATCTTGTAATGTATTTTTTTTTCTTCAAAGGGGCTTTTTCCCTGTGGTGATCGGTTTTATTAGAAGAGTGCCAGTTCTGGGGTATCTGTTGAATCTACCTGGTATAAGATCAGTAAGTATTAAATAATTTCACATAATACACAGCAAGTTCTGTTTTCCTTCTGTTTCTTGGATTCCATTTAAAGAACCTGGACCACCAGAGATGTGCATTCAAAATATGGGTCACCAAATGCTTATATTTGCCTTCAGGTAACAACGATAACAGGATTCAAAATTAATTCTGCGTCAGGATAAGCCAGTCTTCCCTGTCCTTATATTTATTCTCCAGATTTTTTGGGACATCATCTCCACATGTTTAAGGTCAGAAGAGACATAATTTTACCCTGAGTTTTTTTTTTCTCTACTTGAATTTGAATTAGGACAATTTTCATACAATCACTCACAGGCTGTTTTTTTTACTTATCTTGCAGCTTATCCAGCAAATTGAGTTTAAAAGCTGGTTTGGTATAGAAATGGATTGGTCCTTTAGTTTCAAGAATACATTGTTGATATGCATAAATTGTCATGTCACATGTAAAGCCCCCATCAGATTTACTCAAGTCCCTTTGTCAGTATAAATCACAGGTTTGTGAAAAACTACTTACCTCCTTTAAACATTTCTGAATTTTTGCATTTTTCCCCATTGATTGTTGCCAGTGATTCATTTAAGTCTTCCTGGCATATAAAGGAAGTCTGAATGAACAAATAACACAAATAAAAATCCAAAATGGGCAAATACTTCTTGACAGAACTGTAGCTACCATTTATGAAGCTTAATATAAAAACATTATTTTTCCCAAGCTTAACAAATAGGTTCTACACTCTCTCCTCATTTAGTGATTGCATTCTGTTCCACTGACTTTTTTGTTAAATGAAATGGTCGCTAAGTGAACATGTGACTCAGAGATGGTACAAAAATCCCTGGTTGCCACTGTAATTCAGATAAAATTCTCTCCTACAGTGTCTTGTGCCTGATATTTTTGTTGCCCCCTTGCAGAGTGGAGAGATCGCTTAAACTGTCTCTTATTGAGCTGCTTTTCTCCGCAAGACTTCCTTAAAATGTGTTAACCTCCAGTTAAGACTCAGCTCAGTGATCTTAATTAATTGATTAAGAAACCTCCTCCCCTTTGTAGTGCAGCTTGAAAGTGACCAGAGCTTAATTAGTTTTTCACACTGAAGGTTTTTGTTGTCAGGTGCCCCAAAATTGGAGGGTATTGGTCAGAAATTGAATTTTTGGCCACCCTGTATTACTGCCATCTTCGCAACTGGTCACTAAGTGAGGACTATCTGTAATGATTTTCCAATTCCAGTTTGAGGCGACAACCTAACATTCTCTAAAACCATTGGAGCCTATGAATGAGAAGGACAGTTAGGAGAGAGCAAGAGAGAATTTTTTCTTTTAAGACTGCTAAGTATCCGTTTTCCTTAAAATGGGCTTGTGGTGTCTTGTTAGGTGCATTAATTATCCTCCCCCCCAAAAAATATATATATATAAAATAATGGGGAACATTTAGAGGGTGCTTGAGAACTATCTTCAGAATGCCCTGCATGTATGTACAGTATGAAGGCTTTCAGAAAAGGTTTCACTCTAGGAAAGTTGAGGCAGCTGAGAAAACAATCGAGTGACAGGAAAGGCATCAAGAGCTTCTCCACATGCCATTTTATTTTAAGCATTCTTTTTTCCTATTTTGTGCACCAAGACTGTCAGGAGCAGTAAATTAAACCAAGCAAATATAACAGATTTATTGTTCATGGCTCATTAAAAGGAGACAGTTCAACTATCACCTGGGCTCACCTGTTGCTTTTGCTAGCATCTCACACCCTAATTTCGGTATAATGGTTTCTGGAGATACAGAATAAGGATGGGGAATCTTCCCAGCTAAAATATGCTCCAGACAGCTTGTCAAATAATAGCAAGTTGTCGTATATTGCTGAGGTGAAATCCAACTGCAGGGGGAGTTTCCAGAAGGGAATATGGGCATCTGGCAGGCCTCACCAGGCGTATCCAAGACTGCCTATTGTCCATGTCCATCTTTACAATGGTCAATGCTCATAAAACAACATGGCAGCATCCTTGTGGATGTTGACACATTTCTTTACAGCTGTGATTATTCTCTATCTCTAATTTTGCATTTCTGAACATGTTTAATATTAAACATGCGGTGGCTGGCATTTGTTCAAGGTGCATTATAAATTGAGAATTCTAAATAGGATACATATAGACACATATATCATGTTTTCAGGATATAGCTACAATTACACTTAGGCTAGGAGAAGCATGCTGCCCTTTTCTCGGCCTGGCAGCGTGCCATGCCAAAGATTGGCATATTTTGCTTTATTGCTGCAGGAGCCTCTGAGCCCCACATCGTGCCTCTAGTTCCCAAGGCATCAGTATGTCTAATGGATTAAAAAACTTAGTTAATACAGCTGGGTTTTCTTCTTATATTAAATCTACTTAAATAAGTCTGTTCATAATTTGGCTTGACATCTTGCTTATTGCTTTCCTGTATCAATATCATTTATAAACTGGACTTTATGGAGTTAAATCCTTTTGGAAAAGTTAATTCTTGATGTTTTCTTCAAAGCCTGCATAGGTTCAGGAGACAATTCCCAGTAATGGTTAGTTGAAAATATCATTTTCAGTCTATTAATGCATGAATGGCTGATTATTTTTCAAAACAATATTCTTTTCTCCCCCCTTTGGGTTATTGAGCTAACGATTTTTATACTTGCATTATTTCTGATTTATTTATTTATTTTCATTCTGTTGCATCTTCATGTTGCTCTGTGTTAACATAAAAACATACCATGGCTAAATGCGGTTGTAATGCAAACGGTCTTACTTTGTGTTAACTACATAAGGCCTTGGATAGTATTGTTTGAATAAGATTATATTACGCCCAGTCACTCACTTAAAATGCAAGTGTTGAAGTAGCATCAATGTGTTCCATTCTTAATAAATGTATTAAATTACGATTTCTTTTCCCTACCCCAATTCCATCTTCCTTTCTGTCTCCTTTGCCCACAGCTTGTAGATAAAGCTGGAGAAAGCAACAACATGGTATAATGATTGACAAAGGTCCTGAAGACTGGTTCTAAATTTATATTATTTATAAAACCTTCATGAAGATCGGTCAGTCCAGCACAACGATTTTGTTGTATACAAAGGCAACATTTGTAATGGTCTTTGAAGTAAGTTTCCAATTTACACCATAGTATACAGTAAACCTATTTAATATATATATAAAAAAAAAGAGAAGCAGAAGCAAATTTGCAACCTGAGACTTGGCATTGACATACCAGGAATGCTGTGAACTCAACTGGCGAAAAAGTCACGGAATGTTAGAACTCTTCAAGACTTCTTCATATTTTTGGAGTACAAGCTAAATGCAGCAAACTCCATGGAATTAACAGTGCCTGTCATTTTTACCTCCTTACGTCGGAAGGTGTAATAGAGTGATCATGGGTCAGTTGGTAAGGCGTGGCCCTTCTCTCTTCCTGCCTGCCTGCCAAATTTCCTACTTTCTCCCCTTTTTTTGGAAGGGGGAAAAAAAAATCTTCTCTCGACTGTTTCTTCTATTGAAAGCGAGACAGCTTCCTTATGCTTGATTCACACGGCGTTTAAAATGAATTCTCATTTTTAACAGTAGCAGAAGACTCCATCACACGGTTCAACTGTATAAATCTCTCTGTAAATAGACGCGGAAATAAATCTTTGTAGGAAAATGTTTCCAGCCAAATGTAAATTTTCATTACCTACATCTTTTACCTTTGGAATATGCAAAAAAAAATAATCATTTTTTTGTACGGAATTGTACAAAACTGTGTTAAACCATTCCTGGGTTCGTTAGATGTTTGGTTTGGTTTGGCAGGGAATGGGGAAACCATTTTTACACTCCTTTCTACTGATTCTCTTTATCCCAATTACTGGTAAGTGTTGGAAGCAAGAAGTAACCTTTTCCTCATTGAATAAACTATGTGCACATAATATGTAGCTCCTGAAGAGTTGCTTTGCTTCATGATGTTCACACAGTTTATGAAACGGGAGTTGCCTAGCTCGCAAATTTGTGCAAGGGCATTTCAATCCCGAATCTTGTTTTTAATTTGGTTATTGGTAGCCAACATATAAAGTCCTAAAGCATGAAGCATCATGTTTTGTTTACTGGCAATATCTGAGATCCAGGAGCTAGATTTGAAGGACTGAGCTTAAGCGTCCCATTCTTATTCTGAGGGAGCAAGTTACGAAGCTAATTTATTGTGTATATAACTTTTTCTAACTATCAAACAAATCAGCCAGTTTGCTGGGAAGTCTTGGGAAATCATATTAGTAGCCTTGATCAAGTAGCACATTAATTTGTTATATTTTGACTATGAGAAACAATTCCTATTGCTACAAATGGCAAGATTCAGAACTTTTATGGACATTTAACTGAACTGGCAAAAGAGGAAATGTGAATGACTTAAGCCATAGGAAAATCACATTGTTCTTTTTTCGGACCCTTCTTGCAGTGGCTCTTGATCATAAATTTGTCCTGACTACTTTAGTTGAAGCAAGCAAAGCTACTGATTTCTTTAAATCTGAATGGTTCAAACAGCCAGACAAATACCTTGGAGTGAATAAACACTAGTGACTAATACCCAAGGATGGGAACTATTTTGTTCTTTAAAAGTGCACTAAGTGATTCTTTAAAAGAATTTTCTGATGAGACGAATCGATTTTGTAAAGCTGTGAAAATCATTTTTGAATTGGCGCTTCAAGGGACAGTTCTCCGTGAGCTTTCCCATTGTAGAGGAGTTAAGAAAACAAATATTCCATTATGGATCATTCTGATCCCAAAATAGAGCACTCCCAATTTTGAAACAAATGGTCCTTGTGTTCTGGTGTAGTCTGATACAAAATGGGCCTGCTATGGTGTTTGGCCACTTCCAAAAACATTCGGAACATCCTGTTCCAGAGTTGCAGTATTATATGATGGAACAATTGACACACTCCTGACACATTTCTTTGATTTCATCTTGGGAGAAGTATCCCTTAAGAAAGGATGTTTTTCTTTCTTAAGGGGTGGTGGTGGTGGTTCCGTAAGAGCAGCAGGCAAGCGTATGGATGTGCACAGCTCCATTTGCATGAGTGGCTGGCAAGCACACCTGCCGCTCGCACAAATGGAACATGTGCGCCCACATTTCCCGCAGCTCACGTGAGGAGGTGCCCATGTGCGTACTCGCCCACCACTTCCACAGCCCGGTTCTGGAGGACTTGGGGCCGGTAGTGGGCCACGGCCTGGGGTTTAGGGAATCCTGCTCTAGGCAGTTGGTTGTTTTCAGTCTTAAAATAGATGTAATTGATCTAATTGTCCCTACAACACTGGTAACATGGGGTGTTGTTTTATATTGCAGACTCTGTCTCTAATTATTTTAAATAGAATCCTGTTGAGTAGGCCATGGTCAAAACATAAACCTTAAACACGCTTGCTATGTATGCTCTAGTTTGATACTTTGGCTGTAGAAAAGAATTTTTAACTGACTCTCATATTTTAAACCATTTCAGTTGCAGTTTGTGGGCTGGGAGAGATGCTTAAGATTTGGAGCAATGCACATGTCCTTAGAGCTATAAATTTGGGTTTCATCAGATGTTTTGCAACCTCAGGAGTTTTTCCAGAAGGATCAGGCTGCCAGATTATCTTCCTTACATTTTACAATGAGCCTCATTTGAGTATTGAGTCTCCAACACCACACTACTACCAAGTAAGACGGATTCTTAACGCAATAGGAATAAAAATCTTCCTATTTCTGTTTCTTTTCCATGTTGTGAAGGTAGCAGAGGAAAACATTGCTTCCAGTCATTTTGGGGCATAATCTCATCAAAACATCATCAGGCCCCCATCGTTTAATTTATCATATCCATGTGACATTCTGGTTAAGTCATAATTTACTTAAATGTAGGTGAGACATTGGTTAAATAGCAAACTGTGTCATGGTGCTCTAGAAAATAAAGCGAAGACAATTTGCTTCTTACACTGGCCACTTTGGATGGCATCCTTTCACTTTTCTGAGATTCTCATTAAAATTCAGAACACTTTTTTAAAAAAATTCAAAGGGGTCGTTTTTTAAGTCAGCAGAGTGCAATCTTATTACCACTGCTGTTCTGTTGCCTTGCCAAACTCTCCTAGAAAACCCTCTAAAGTTGCTTATGAACGAATGGAAGGTTGTAAGTGGTAGTATATTTCTCTTTCACAAAAAAGGAAGGAGCCAGAGAATTTGATTTGATTTCAACTAGTTTGCTGTGTTGTGCGGTTTAAAACATACTATTACGTTTACGTTCAGGCAGCCAGGGAGCAAAATACAATCCTTGCAACTTCTAAGATCCTACCCTTTAGCAGTCACAAAATTAGTTTTTATAGAATTGGCATTGCGATAAAAGATGACTGAACGATTCTTTAACCTTAAGGCTGTCTTATGTTTGTATACTTGGGAATCATTGTGCTCGCGCTACATTGAGGCTCATCTCCAAGGGTAAACATACCTGAGCCTCGTATGTTGTAATCATTTGCAGAAATAATACCTTCTGTAACAAATAAGATCTCCCTATTTAAGTGTAATTCTTGATTGCTTGAAAAAAAAATCCCATAAAGGATCTTGTTTTGGAGAATATATTGTAAATATACTTGTCATACCTTGAATAAATGGGTACTTTTTCTACGTACTAATCGCCAATCGTGTCATTACCTGGCTATTAAAATGCAGGATTTTTCCCACTATCTAGGAAAAGAAATCTGTTAAGCTATATATACCAGTGGTACCTTGCTACTCGTCATTAATTGGTTCTGGGAAGTGCAATGACAATGAGTACCAAAAACAATGAGTACCAAACAACGTTTCCCCATAAGAAATAACATAGTGAGTCACAAGGCAGCTGACACCGACAAATTCTAGCTTGGGTGTCGAGTACCAAACAAACTATGAGTAACGGGACAAAATTTTTGTGACCAAATACATCGAGTACCAATTTCGATGAATTTCAAAGCAGATGAGTACCAAGGTACCCCTGTAGGTTTAGAGGGGGTGCTTTATCCAGTTTCCTTTATAATGAGGTAGAAAGGTGTGATGGACAAGAACAGAGAAATCTGGGGTCTAGTTTTGTCTAAGTCAGGGGTCTCCAACGTTGGCAACTTTACGACTTGTGGACTTCAACTCCCAGAATTCCTCAGCCAGCATGTGCTGGCTGAGGAATTCTGGGAGTTGAAGTCCACAAGTCGTAAAGTTGCCAAGGTTGGAGAGCCTTAGTCTAAGTGACCTTGGGCCAGTCCCCTCTCTTAGCCCCTAAGTAAGGAAACAAAGAAAAACCACTTCCAAAAATATTATCTAGAAAGCTTCATGGACTTGCTCTGTAATTACCAGGAGGCAGGACAAAACAAAGCAAAAAAAATAATAATCACAGAATTGGTTAAATCAAAATCAAACCATATTTTGGGGTAGCATGTCTTATCTAATCTAGAATCCTTGTTCATCGGAATCTGAGCATTTCTCTCCATTTGTGCTAACCATACAAAAGGGCTTGCTAGGATCAGCACATTAACATGAGTAGGATGGAGCATTTAGTTTGCCCGTTAGTGTTTTACTGACATTGGCTGCCTTGCACCTTAACAAAATACATATTTGTGTCCCTGATTCCTTTTTTTGGGGGGGGGATCATGTTGATTAAAGGAGTTGTGAAGTTCTTTCCCCCCCCCCCCCCCGCAGCTAGACGTTAAAAATCCTGATCCAGATAGAATTGATCATGAATGGAGGGAGGCAAACTCGCAAGAAAGTCATGCAGGTGAATATGAATTCACATCTACTTGGCCACAAAGTTATATGATTCATTTTGCTTGCGAAAAGTAGTTGCCATTAAGATCTCTCACCATTACAACGAACAATTCCTAAACAATTTGGATCTCCAAGACTGCAGAAAGTAGCTTAATCCAGGGGTTTCCAAACTTGGCAACTTTAAAACTTGTGGACTTTTTAAATGTCAGAATTCATGCTGGCTGCGGAATTCTGGGAGTTGAAGACCACAAGTCTTAAAAGTTGCCAAGTTTGAAGATCCCCTGCTTAAACTTAAAAACTCAACCTTCACTCCTGAATCCAGGCAGCACCATGAAAAGCTATAAAGTATCTATTTCCAAAGTCCTTAAATGCCTGTTGGGTACTATTTCCTTTATAAAGCTGTTAGATCTCCAGTTGTTACACTGCCCCAAATGAGCACAGAGGGCCAAAATCCATTCATTAACCTACACTATTCACTGATTTTATGACTTCATCATTTTCTTCTTCCCGGTTAATTATGTGGCAGTTTTGGAAGGAATCCAAAATTTTATGAGGCTACTTAACACCACTAGGATTCCAGGATGCAGAGTTTTGCTTTAAACCTAAGGATTAGAAGGATGCTAACGTGTCTCTTGCCTGATCCATTAACCAATTCCCTTAAGTGGACTCCAGAGGATGGTAGAGGACAGGAAGGCCTGGAGAAACATTGTCCATGGGGTCGTGATGGGTCGGACACGACTTTGTAACTAAGAATAACAAATTCCTTATATCCCCCTACAGAAATAATTTATGCTGCAAGTAGAATTGATTAGAGTTCAAGAAACAGCTTTGGAATTGATGCAGCTTGCTCAGTGAGTGCCTACGAAGTGTTTACTGCCTGAAATATGAGTGCTAAGTGTCACTGTAATTTCACACACTGGAAATATCCCAGTTTCATCGAAAGATGGAAGGCTTTAAAAACCTATTCCTTACTGTGGCTTGCCATAATGCCAAATTTATTTATTTATTTGCTAAATTTATTTGCCACCCATCTCAACATGGGGCTACTCTGAGCAGCTTATAACAATAAAATTGGGGAAAATGATAAAATATAAACATCTGGTTTGTTTGATGTTGGCTTGTCATCTTGTTATTATCTTACTAACGGAAACCAATACCGTATATGAAAAGTCACAAGTGAAAGCAATCCTAGTAAACCAGTATGTTCTACAAGTCAAATGTTTCCTCTTTAAGTCCTACGCATTTGAAGAGACTGCATTTGGATATATCTTTAACGATAACAGCTTTGTTACAGATGTTGTATTAAGAAAACACATAATATCTCAACCAGATGTCTATGGAGATTCTCAGTCATCCAGATCATGGTTGTCTCAAATATGTTTTTTTTCAACTGAAGAAGCTTCTTGGATGAGAAGTGAAACGTCTTCAAAGAAAACCAGAAAGTCCAGTTGCCTCTTGGAAAAAAAAAACACCTTTGGGACAAATCTCAACCAAATATTTAATTTATGAACCATGATTTATGGTTTAGCCCAATGGCTCAACCAAGGCAGTAGTGCTTTAGTCACTAAACTAAGATTAAATTATCACTTAATAGAATATACAAACCCAGCCAGCTTAATACATCTTTCCTGGCCTGTAAAGGCCATCTTCTATACTTCACAAATAATATTTATTTGATTTATATAGCCATCCACCTTAGGCAGCATAACCCTGGGTGGCCCCCCAAACAATAAAAAGCTTAAAATTCAATGTACTTTATAGTTCTACATGACTGGCTAAGCCAAGATTTACAGCAGTAGCTTAGCTGCAGGAGCTGAGTTCACAAAACACAATGAAACATAAGCACAACGCTCTTCATAATGGCATGGTATACAAGAGTCCCCTACTTGGATTCAAGGTCTGTACGAAAGTGACTGGGCTTGTTTTCTTCTGGATTTTGATTGATTTTCCATTATGGTCTACCGAAGGGTCTCCAAATTGGCAAATTAAAGACTTGTGGACCTCAACTCCCAGAATTCCTTGAGCCAGCATAGCTGGCTCAAGAATTCTGGGAACTGAAGTCCACAAGTCTTTAAGTTTGAAGGTCTATAGCCTTAAGATTCCCTAGAGCAGGGCTGTCAAACTCCCGGCCAGCAGGCCAGATGTGTCATTTGCTGGCCATGCCCACACCCAGGTTAGTGAAGGGGGGGAAAGTCCCAATACGTCATGTGACGCTGCCGTGACGATGTGAGATTAACACCCGTGCACTAGATGTTCTCCACCCAGCTAACCAGCCAAATAGACAGAGACAGAGACAGAGAATTCTTTATTGGCCAAGTGTGATTGGACACGGAAGGAATTTGTCTTTGGTGCATATGCTCTCAGTGTACATAAAAAGACAAGATACATTCATCAAGAATCATAAGGTACAACACTTAATGATAGTTATTGGGTACAAATAAGCAATCAAATCATACTAGGAAACAATATAAATCATAAGGATACAAGCAACAAAGTTACAGTCATGCAGTCATAAGTGGGAGGAGATGGGTGATAGGAACAATGAGAAGACTAATAGTAATGCAGACTTGGTGAATAGTTTGATGGTGTTGAGGGAATTATTTGTTTAGCAGAGTGATGGCGTTCGGGAAAAAATTCAACCCTCTTTCCCTTCCTAGTCTAAACAAGGTGAGACAAACTGTTGAAACCCTAACAATAAACCACATAATAGTTTAATGCAATGCCCAGCTTCTTCAAGCATGATGAAAACATCTGGTTCCTTTTCCTGAGCCAACAAATGAAGACATTTATGGGTTTGAATCGAGGGCCTGTATTTTGTTATTCTGGGTTACTGTGCTGGGTGAAGGTAAACTAGTCAATGAGTCTTATCTCCACCCTCTGAACTGATGCTCCGTGGTGAGAAATCTTGTGAACTATTGTCACCCCAAAACTGGTCTAGCCAGTTCAGTTACTGGATGGTATTTTTGTAGAGCTGGTTGAGCATCATCATTCACTGCTGACTTATTATTTGAACATTTCCATGGTAACCTTCACTCTCTGCCTTCTGATCTTGTAAAGACTTATTTGCATCTTCCTTTCCGCTCTGTTAAGACCTGAGGATGGTGATCAAGAGACACTGATGGAAGAAGAAAGAAGAAAGCAGAGCTTGGTTTGGCTTGACGACTTCAATCAGCTCAGGCTGCTTTGCTAAAATGGAATGTTTGTACCACTTCAAATACCGCAGCATCTCACATTTCAAAGGGGAGTCTCTGGAATTGCAAACGTGTCAATATATTTCAAGTTCCATCTGGATACAGTGTGGTGGAATGGTTTGGGACGTGGAGCAAGTTGAAGGCCTGTCAACCCTGAAGCTGACCTGACCGAAGTCATTTTTGACAGCTTCGGTGTTGCCACACTGGAGCTGAGGGATAGGGAGGGGGAGAGTTGAGATAGTTGGGATTCTGTAGCCAAAACAAAATTTCTTGCCACTGTTGTTACGTGAATCATTGAATTTGTTAAATTAGTAACACGGTTGTTAAGTGGATCTGGATTCCCCCCGTGGTGGGTTTCAAAAATTTTTTACTACCGGTTCTGTGGGTGTGGCTTGGTGGGCGTGGTTTGGTGGGCGTGGCGGGGAAGGATACTGTAAAATCTCCATTCTGTCCCCAATCCAGGAGAAAGTTACTGCAAAATCCCCATTCCCTCCCGATTAGCTGGGACTTGGGAGGCAGAGAATGGATGGGGGTGGGGCCAGACAGAATTGTTACTACCGGTTCTCCAAACTACTCAAAATTTCCACTATTGGTTCTCCAGAACTGGTCAGAACCTGCTGGAACCCACCTCTGATTCCCCCATTGACTTTGCTTGTCAGCAGGTTGAAAAAGGTGATCGTGTGACCCCAGGACACTGCAACTGTCATAAAGATGAACCACTTGCCAAGTATCTAAATTTTGATCACATGACCATGGGGAGGCTGCAAGTCGTAAGTGTGAAAAAAGGTCATAGGTCACTGTTTTCAGTGCCATTGTAACTTTGAACAGTCACTAAATGAACTGTTGTAAGTCAAGGACTACCTATATAGGATTAGTTGATGCAATCAACATGAGTTTGGGTAAACTCCGGGAAACAGTAGTGGACAGAGGAGCCTGGTCCATGCGGTCACAAAGAGTCAGACATGGCTTAGCAACTGAACAACAACCACATGATCATTTGGGACTTAGAAAACAGCATGAAATCTGTTTCAGTTTTGACTTAGCAATAGTCAATAGAATAGAATAGAATAGAATAGAACAGAACAGAATAGAACAGAATGGAATGGAATGGAATGGAATGGAATGGAGTAGAGAGTAGAGTAGAGTAGAGTAGAGTAGAGTAGAGTAGAGTAGAGTAGAGTAGAGTAGAGTAGAGTAGAGTAGAGTAGAGTAGAATGGAATAGAAGAATGGAATGGAATAGAGTAGAGTAGAATGGAGTGGAGTGGAGTGGAGTGGAATAGAATAGAATGGAGTGGAGTGGAGTGGAATGGAATGGAATGGAGTAGAGAGTAGAATAGAGTAGAGTAGAGTAGAGTAGAGTAGAGTAGAGTAGAGTAGAGTAGAGTAGAATGCAATAGAAGAATGGTATGGAATAGAGTAGAGTAGAATGGAGTGGAGTGGAGTGGAATGGAACAGAACAGAACAGAACAGAACAGAACAGAACAGAACAGAACAGAACAGAACAGGTGTGATTGGACACACAAGGAATTTGTCTTTGGTGCATATGCTCTCAGGGTACATAAAGAAAAATAAAATACATTCATCAGGAATCATAAGATACAACACTTAGTGATAGTCATAGGTTACTAATAAGTAATCAAATTGTACTAGGAAACAAATAAAAGAATATAAATTGTAAAGATACAAGCAACGTGGTTATAGTCCTAAGTGGGAAGAGATAGATACTAGGAAGGATGAGAAGAATAATAGTAATACAGTCTTAGTAAATCGTTTGACAGTGTTGTGGGAATTAGTTGTTTAGCAGAGGGATGGCATTCGAGGAAAAAGCTGTCCTTGCGTCTAGTTGTTCTGGTGTGCAGTGCCCTACAGCGTCGTTTTGAGGGTAGAAGTTGAAGCAATTTATGTCCAAGATAGAACAGAATAACAGAGTTGGAAGGAACCTTGGAGGTCTTCTAGTCCAACCCCCTGCTTAGGCAGGAAACCCAACACCCATGATGGCGAACCTATGGCACGAGTGCCGGAAGTGGCACACAGAGCCATTTTTCCGGGCACGCAAGCTGTCGTCCAACTCACCTGCAGCTGCGCATGTGCGCACCCCCCAGCTGGTATTTGGGCTTCCAGTGCGCATGTGTGCAATTCAGGGGACTCAGCTGGTCTTTGGAGCTCTCCTGCACATGCAGGCTCATTTGCACATGCGCATGAGTACTGATGCACAGCATGTGCATGCGCAGATGGTGTTTGTGCACATGCATTGTGTGTGTGAAAACTATGCGCATATGCATATGTGCATGCACAGCGCACGGGGAAGCCGCATGAAACCTGCATGCATGCGCAGATGGTGCGATTGTGTGCGCAGCGCACAGTGGGGTGTGTGTGTGAAAGCTGTGCGCATGCGCAGATGGTGTGGTTGAGCACTAGCGCATGGAGGAGTTACGTATTAGCACGGATGGCACACTTGTGCCCAAAGCACACGAAGTATGTACCTGTTCAGCACTCGGTGAGTAAAAGGCTCGCCACCACTGCCCTACACCACTTCAGACAAATGATTATCCAACATCAGTATCCGTCTGGACTACTGTAATGCTCTCTACATGGGACTCCCCTTGAAGAGCACCCGGAGGCTCCAACTGGTCCAGAATGCAGCACGCGGGTGATTATGGGAGTGACACAGCGCTCCCATGTAACACCTCTCCTGCGCGAGCTGCACTGGCTCCCGGTGGTCTTCCGGGTGCAATTCAAGGTGTTGGTTACCATCTTTAGAGCGCTCCATGGCTTAGGACCTGGGTACTTACGAGATCACCTTCTGCTACTGATAGCCTCTCACCGGCCAGTACACTCCCACAGAGAGGGACTCCTCAGGGTACCGTCGGTCAAACATTGTCAACTGGTCACCCCCAGGGGGAGAGCCTTCTCTGTGGGGGCATCCGCCCTCTGGAATGAATTGCCCCCGGAGATACAGATGATCCCTGACCTACGCACCTTTCTCCGTGCCGTCAAGACTTTATTGTTCCAACAAGCTGGGCTGGCCTAAACATTAATTTTAATGGGTTGTTTTTGTTTTTGTTTTTAATGATGTCGGGGCCAAATTATTTAATATGTTTTTAAATTGTTTCTAAATTTTATATATGTGTTTGTTTTATCTTGGCTGTGCACCGCCCTGAGTCCTTCGGGAGAAGGGCGGTATAAAAAATTAGATTAAATAAATAAATAAATAAATAAATAAATAAATAAATAAATAAATAAATAAATAAATAAATAAATAAATAAATAAATCTTAAAAACTTCCAGTGTTGGAGCATTCACAACTTCTGGAGGCAAGTTGTTCCACTGATTAATTGTTCTGTCAGGAAATTTCTCCTCAGTTCTAGGTTGCTTCTCTCCTTAATTAGTTTCCCCCCATTGCTTCTTGTCCTCCCCTCAGGTGCTTTGGAGAATAGCTTGACTCCCTCTCTTCAGTGGCTAAGACACTGAGCTTGTCGATAAGAAAGGTTGGACTAGATGACCTCCAAGATCCCTTCCAACTCTGTTACTTTGTGGCAGCCCCTGAGATATTGGAAGACTGCTATCCTGCCTCCCCTAGTCCTTCTTTTCATTAAACTAGACATATCCAGTTCCTGCAACCGTTCTTCATATGTCGACTGGCGGCCCCCAGGGGGAGAGCCTTCTCTGTGGGGGCACCTACTATCTGGAACGAGCTCCCCCAGGAGATACGGAGGATCCCGGATCTGCACACCTTCCATCGCGCGCTCAAGACGTTCTTATTTCATCAAGCTGGCCTGACCTAAGTTTTTTCCCCTTTTTAAATGGAAATTTTAAATTTGGTTTTAAATTATTGGGGTTTTAAAATTCAGCCAAATTATTTAATCTGTTTTATTCTATTTTAAATTTTGTATTTATATGTTTTATTTTATGGCTGTTCACCGCCCTGAGTCCTTCGGGAGTAGGGCGGTATACAAATTTAATAAAATGAAAATGAAAACAGGTTTTAGCCTCCAGGCCCCTCATCATGTGAGGGGTCTGTATCCTCACATAAAACGCCAGCGGGAAGCCAGATTGATGGCATCCTTGAGTTAGTGACTAAATCGACTTAAAAAAAACCCATCATCGGTTTCTTCTCTCCATCGGGGCGGGCGTTGGTGAATAAAGCCAGGTTCCAATCGCCTTAACATTATCACCTCTTCTCTTCTTCCCTCCCGGTTTGTCAAAACCGGGAGAAGGCTCGTTCCGGCAGCCACGTGAAACCCCGCTCCGCCGTTTCTCCTTCGCCTTCCAGCTCGCTTTGCAACAGCCGACCAATGAGAGCGCGCCTTCGCCTTCCGAAAGTTCTTCTCCACCCCCACCCCCACCCCCACCCCCACCCCACTCCCCTTCGTTTCTTTCCCCCCGCCCCTTTTGCTGCCCCTAGCGGAGCTTGGAGGGAAAGCGCCGCTTCTTCCTGCCAAGTGATGCAATCCGAGAGCCTGGGTCGCTGGGCTCTCCGCGCTGCGAGGAAGCGTCTTCATTCGCGGCGGCTGCTGCTGTTGCAACGTGTCGGATCCACGGCTCCTGCTGCTGCTGCTGCTGCTGCTTTCGCTCCGGTCCGCCAAGGCTGCTGAGGAACCAAGAGGAGGAGGAGGAGGAGGATTGCTTCCACCAGCTGCAGCTGTGCACTCCTGTAGAGATTCCTCAAGAAGAAGAAGAAGAAAGAAGAAGAAGAAGAAGAAGAAGAAAAAGATCTCTCTCTCTCTCTCTCCCCCCTCCAAATCTCTCTTCGCCTGCTTGGAGAAACCGGAGTGGATTTTGCTGTCAAGATGAAGGTATTGTAAGACTTGCGAAGGTGGGGCGGGGGGAGGACACTGGTGAGAGATGCTGACAGCGGTGCAAACTGCTGGCCGGTGCAAGCGATCTGCGCCCCCCCCTCCCCATTCACAAAACAGGGGGAGCCAACCAACCTCCCCATGCAAAGAATAACGATTAAAATAACAATTTAAAAAAAAAAGAAAGAAAGAAGAAGAACGCATCTCGCTGTAGTTTGGATGCCTCTTTGATAAAAGGCATCGTTGCTACGTTCTGCACGCTTGGGTAGCATCCCCAGAGACCGAAGGTTGACAAGACAAGAATAAAAATAGGAAAGAATGATTGCTGTCGATCATTGGATTTCCCCCACCCCCCACCCCGCCTTTCCTATAGTGGACTTGGGGGCACTATTCTTGTTTGTTTCCTAAAAAAAAAAAAAAAAAAAAACCCGAAGGAAATGTGGGTTTCGGATGGATGGATTGAGTGGAGTTTTTACTCCATAGGGTGGGCAAAGAGAGAGACACAATATTTGTGTGTTTCCATAAGCAGCTTTGGAGGTTTAGGGGGCTGCTCACTCACTCACCCCTTTTCCCTCTTAATTTAGCCAGCAAAAAACAAACAAACAACAACACTGCAGGGTAAAAGCATCAAGGAGAGCAATTCGGGGGGGGGATGATTTTATTTATTTATTTATTTGCAAGTATGAACATGGATTTCTGGGTTTTGCAGGTTTTTTTTGTTTTTTTGTTTTGGCTTGGTCTTTGGTACACAACATTGTAAGGGCTCAGGGGTTTATTTATAGCATTTCGCTTTGCAATCCATTTCCCAGTTCCAAATCAGGTCAAATGACAGCAACTGAGCCACTGACAATAGGGGGGGAAAAAAATCGGAGGGAATGGAAGATTCAGGTTCCTCTTTCCTGTTAAGAGATCTTGCAAGAATTGTTTCTTTCCCCCCTGCCTTCCTTTTCTCTGGAAATGGAGGTTTTTTTTGGGGGGGAGGGGGGTTGAGTTGGAAAAAGAACGTTTCCAGCTGTTTCTGTGGGTTTTTTCCTCCCCCTGCTTATTTCCTCCCATCAGCTCAGATGAACATCTTCCAAAGAATCCTTGTTCGGATTATTGGATAACCTCTTGGAGATGTTTGCGGGAAAGTCCACCCTGGTAGTCCAATTTGCTAGACCCTGGAAAAGTTTGGTGAGGAATTTGCTAGGGAGAGCTCAGCCAAAGGGAGGCCAAGACTTATTATGAGTTGTCGTATAATAGATTGCTAAACGAAAAGGTAAGCGAGTGGTTGAGTGGTTCGTTTGTTGAAAACCCCTGGCCAGACGGAATTCACCGTTATTTAAAAAAAAAAAATCTTTGACTCATGTTACTGCAGCTGCTCCTGCAGCGGCCTCACTTTTACCGGTTAACAAACCTAATATATCCCAGGCTGCCCTCAGCTGTTTGACATTTATGAAGGGGCCCAACCCTGATTTATGCCCGATTCAGGAATATAAAAACTGCTAAATTCTTTGGAGGCTACTCAAGATGGTAGGGGACAGCTGCCAACTAGGGTGTGATCCGCAAAGAAACAAAGAAAAGAGACTAATAGAAGGGGGAAAAAAAACTCTTGGTAGTGGGGAATGTCCCTACTTGGGATTCTGATCCAGCTGTGCTGATACAGATATAGAGTTGGAAGGGATCTTGTAGGCCATCTAGTCCAGAGGTCTCCAACCTTGGCAACTTTAAGCCTGGAGTTGAAGTCTGCCAAGCTTAAAATTGCCAAGGTTGGAGACCCCTGATCTAGTCCAACACCCCCCCCCAAAGCAGGAGACCTTACACCATTTCTGACAAATGGCAGTCCAATCTCTTCTTGAAAGCCTCCAGTGATGAAGCTCCCACAACTTCTGAAGGCAAAGCTGTTCCATTGCTTGATTGTTCTCACTGTCAGAAATTTTCTCCTTATTTCTAGGTTGAATCTCTCCTTGTTCAATTTCCGTCCATTATTCCTCGTTTGGCCTTTGGGTGCCTTGGAAAATAGCTTGACCCCTTCCTTTCTGGGGCAGCCCCTCAAATATTGGAACACTGCTATCATATCTCCTCTGGTCGTTCTCTTCACTAGACTAGCCATGCCCAGTTTCTGCAACCATCCTTCATATGTTTTAGCCTCCAGTCCCCTAATCATCCTGGTTGCTCTCCTCTGCACTTTTTCTAGAGTCTCAACATCTTTTTTATAGCATGGTGACCAAAACTGTATGCAGTACTCCAGGTGTGGTCTTACTAAGGCTTTATAGAGTGGTATTAGTACCTCCCTTGATCTTGATTGTATCCCTCTGTTAATGCAACTTCCAAGATTTATTTATCGACTTATGGCTATTTAGCAACTGTTCAAAATTACGACGGCATTGAAAATGGTGACTTATGACCGTTGCAGCATCCCCATAGTCACATGATCAAAATTTGAATGCTTGGCATTGAGCATGCGTTTATGACCGTTGCAGTATCCCGGGGTCATGCAATCACTTTTTGTGTCCTACTGACAAGCAAAGTCAACGGGGAAGCCAGATTCGCTTAACGACCGTGTTACTAACTGAACAATTGCAGGGATTACTTTAACAATGGGGACAAGAAAGGTCGTAAAATGGGGGCAAAGCTCATTTCACAACATCTGTCCTGCTTAACAGTATGGTCATTAAGTAGAGGATTGCCTGTACTTAATAAATGTGGAGACGGCCCATCTCACTCACTCAGAGCAACTCTGGGTGGCGTGCGATTCGAACTTGAAAGATGGGTGGCTAATACATTTTATAAATGAATGAATAAAAACCATGTCAATATTGTATCCCACTTGGAGGCGGTTAAAAGAAGCACGAAATCATTGCAGTGAAAAAGACAGGGGGAGGGTCTTCAAGGGGGTAAACAGCCCCCAGCTGTTGCGTGCCGCTCTGCGGGGCCCCCAAACAAATGGGCTGAGCCAGGGTCTTCTTACTTATTTATGTAGATGCTCATTCTGTATGCTTTCCATCTTTTTTCAACACCTCAGGCAGTCGGCATTCCGTGACTGCAGCGTGCCTATATATTATTGGGTCATTTGGGGTCTTTTTTTCTTAGTTTAAGGTGCCTCTCCTCTCTTTCTAGCTGTCTGGAATTTCCCCCAAGCTTTTGCTGCTTTATGGTTCGCGCTTTAGGGACTTTCCCCAAACTTCCTGTCTCACATCGTTAAATCGGTGGTGCCAGCTGAACTACATAAACACTTCATGAATCAGCTCAGTGTTAGTTTTAGATGTGGGGCTAAGGCGCCAGTTAGTTGAAATGTTTTTTTTTTAAAAAATTTGATTTATATGCCGCCCTTCTAAGGAAATTCAGGGCGGCTTACAATGTGCTAAGCAATAGCCTTCAATCCTTTTGTATATTTATACAAAGTCAGCTTATTGCCCCCACAACTGGGTCCTCAATTTACCTACCTTAGAAAGGATGGAAGGCTGAGTCAACCTTGAGCCTGGCGAGATTCGAACCTGCAGTAATTGCAGGCAGCTGGTCTTAATAACAGGGTGCTTTAGACCACTGTACTACCAAGGTTTGTGGAACCGAACAACCACGATGGGCTGGGTTTGGTCCATCTGTGTAAATTGTCCACCACGAAATAGAGTGGATGGGTCTAACATCGTGCGGAAGCAAATGTGAGTTAAGCAGAGAAGAGACTTCCTGCCATACATACATTGTCCAACCTGTTTGACAATAGGAACTGAACGTTTTTCAGGGTGGGCGTGGGATACGAGAAGCCAAGATCGATTGATGTGTGGGTGGTAGGCCAAAACATGTTCAATGCATTTCTCCATGATGCTCAGCGGAAGTCTCTTTGCTTTTCATCAACAACCACCTGGCCTTTTTAATAGTGTAGAGAACCAGGGAAGAAAATTGGGGTTTACCTGAAGAGACCAGCAGAGAGGCTGCTAATATTGGTTTTTTCAAAGCTTTCATAGTTTTGGGATGGTCCCTGTGAAGATCCTTCGTCTTGTCCCAACTCTCCATTATTGCCAATAAAGGAAATTATCTGTAGCTCAGGGTTGAAATGAGGGTCCTTGATGCTCTCCGAGCTTGGTTGTTTTCTTGCAAACGTTTCATTACCCAACTAGTGCTAGTGATCAGTGTTAGCAATGATGATGTTAATTAGTTTGTGAACAAGGAGAGATTTGTGAAATTAGTTTGTGAACAAGGAGATCTGGAAATAAGGAGACATTTCCTGACAGTGAGAGCAATCAACCAATGGAACAGAAGTTGCCTTCGGAAGTTGTGGGAGCTTCATCACTTGAGACTTTCAAGAAGAGATTGGACTGCCATTTGTCAGAAATGGTGTAGGGTCTCCTGCTTGGGGGGGGTTGGACTAGATGACCTACAAGGTCCCTTCCAACTCTGTTAATCTGACCCCTCATCTCTGTTATTGAGACAGAGAAATCCCCCTCAAGTTTTGGAATGTGAAGAGGATTCTAGGAGGTGGGTCCCAGACCTTTTGCAAGGCTGGTGTTATGGATTGTTGATGTCCTTCCTCCTTCTCACTGTTGCATTCTCACTATCATCCAGGATGGAATATAGGTTCCGAAAAACCTTCGAAGTACACCTAAGAAGTGTTCATTGGAGTAATCCAGTCTAGGTGGAATGAAGGCATGTATAGCTGTGGCCAAATCTACCCTGGCCATGAAATGGATGCTGTCCTAACACATCCATCATTCTAACTCATGGCGGGGAGAATCAAATCAGGAAAACCTATTGTGGGATAGAGAAGGTAAAGTGAGAATGAGGTTGTTCAAAGAAGACCACAACCAAGACAGTCTGTCATGACATATCTGGGGCATCCATAGATAAAAGCATAGGAACTTTTGTTTGCTTGCTTGGAATCAGAATAGAGCTGGAAGGGACCTTGGAGGTCTTCTAGTCCAGCCCCCCGCTCAAGCAGAAGATCCCATACCATTTCAGACAAGTGACGGTCCAGTCTCTTCTTAAAAACCTCCAGTGATGAAGCACCCACAACTTCTGAAGCCAAGCTGTTCCACCGGTTAATTGTTCACACTGTTAGGAAGTTTCTCCTTAATTCCAGGTTGCTTCTCTCCTTGATGAGTTTCCATCCGTTGTTTCTTGTCCTGCCTTCTAGTGCTTTGGAAAGCGCTCCTCTTTGTGGCCGCCTCTCAAATACTGGAAAACTGCTATCATATCCCCCCCCAGTCCTTCTTTTCTGTAGACTAGCCAAACCCAAATCTTGCAACCTTTCTTCCAGGGTGAAATGCTACCGATTCGGACCAGTTCACCTTAACAGGTAGTAATAAATGCTACCAGTTCGGGTGAATTGGTATTTCCGACAATCAGGAAATCCTGCTTTCTAGCGAATCTAAATCATGCGGCACAGCTGTTCCTCCCCCCTCGCTGTTCTACTTACCTTAAAAAAGGTTTCTTAAGCCTTCTTTTTCAGCGCTGCACGGTAGTGCCTGAGGTGCACATGCACGCAAAGCACGCGTTTGGCGTGCACCACGCATGTGCACACGCAGCAAACTGGTAGCGAAGCAAACTGGTAGCAGACTTCAGAGAATTTCACCCCTGCTTTCTTCATATGTTTTAGTCTCCAGGCCTTTCATCGTCTTAGTTGCTTTTCTTTGTACTTTTAGAGCAAAGAAGAGCAACTTCTTTGTTTAGATCAGCTTAAAATTTAGATCAGGGTGACCTGATTTATGCCGACCGGTTCTATCTCCAAACAATCTTGACTCCCATCATCAATGCTCAGCTGCAGTCCTTGACTTATAACCATTGGTTTAGCAACTGTTCAAAGATACAACGACACTGAAAAAAGTGACTTATGACCAGGGGTGAAATCCAGCAGGTTCTGACAGGTTCTGGAGAACTGGTAGCGGAAATTTTGAGCAGTTCGGAGAACCGGCAAATACCACCACTGGCTGGCCCCAGAGTGGGGAGGGAATGGAGATTTTGCAGTATCCTTCCCCTGCCATGCCCACCAAGCCACACCACACCCACCAACCCACGCCCACAGTACTAAAAATATATGGATTTCACCACTGTTTATCACCATTTAACATACTTGCAGCATCCTTGCCACAGGATCAAAACTCGGATGCTCGGCAACTGGCATGTATTTATGACGGTTGCAAGCGTTCTCACACGACCCCCTTTTGCAACCCTCTGACAAGCAAAGCCAATGGGGAAGCCAGCTTCACTTAAGAACCATATTACTAACTTAACAACCACAGTGATTCACTGAACAACAGTGGCAAGAAAGCTGGTAAAATGGGGCAAAACTCACTTAACAACTGTCTCACTTAACAGTGGAAATTTTGGGGTGGTCAGTTGTGGAGTCGAGGACTACCTGAATAATCCCATGACCCTCTGGAAGTCACAGGTCCCCTGATTAGATTGTAGCAGACATCTGGGAGGTGACAGCATTGACTGGACCCAGGGGTGGGTTCTAATTTTTTTTACTACCGGTTCTGTGGGCGTGGCTTATTTTGTGGGTGTGGCTTGGAGGTCATGTGACTAGGTGGGCATGGCTAGCTGGTCAGAGTCATTTCTGGAAGGTCCTCGCACTTACCACCAGTCCTCGCACTTACGACCCGACTCATTTGCTTGCTTTTAACACTGATCAGCTGTAGGACGGCCCTTTGAAGCCCCGCGGCAAGAGTTTAAATGGTTTTTTTCCCTCTAGTCATCAGCTGGGACTCAGAAGGCAGCAATAGATTGGGGGTGGGACCAAATAAAAGGTAAGAATAATGTGGGGGGGCGGGAGGGAGGGGGGGAGAACCAGTTCGGTGACGTCATATCGTCACCGCTACCAGCTCGACCGAACCGGACTGAACCGGGAGGAACCCACCACTGACTGGACCATTTATGACTCCATGTTGCCGTAAACAGTCAATCAAAGATTAACCACTTGACGATAAGGATGTTTATGTCAGGTGCATGAAATAAAACAGCAAGGAGAACACTGTCATTATGTGCATGGGAAACCATAAGTAGCAGTAGCCAGAATGAGATCAAAGGGAAGATTACAATGAAGGATAAACATGGCTGCATTGTGCATTCCTGATAAGAGGTCATTCATGTCCCATTCAGGAAACTTCATTCCATTTCTCTCCAAACTGGTTTCCATTTCCGTACCCAGTAAGCCAATTAACAAAGGAACTGTGACACTGCTGGGTTTTTTTTTTTTTAAGGTATGTTGGCTGATCCAGTGGTGGGATTCAAGTAATTTAACAACCGATTCTCCCGAAGTGGTGCGAACTGGCTGAATCCCACCACTGGGCTGATCCATCCTCTTTTAATCAAGTGGGCCAGATCCGGTTCGTGGGGTGCTAAGATCTGAACCGCGAGGCCGCCCTGGAAACAGCGAAGGACTAGCCTGTGGTGTCTCTGCCAGCAAAAACGGAGCTCGGGAGGACCGCATGCTCCACCCTCTAAGCTCCATTTTTCCTGGCAGAGGGCTGCAGGAGGCCGTCATGGCCGAAAATAGATGTCAAGCTGGCCACCCTGGCCACGCCCACCCCATCCCCGCCGACAGGGCTGGGTTCTAAATTTTTTTACTACCGGTTCTGTGGGCGTGGCTTATTTTGTGGGTGTGGCTTGATGATCATGTGACAATTCTTTAGGATTTAGCAGAGGTACTGGTCTACCAGGCTTTTAACTGCTTGCAGAGCTGTACCGGTCTACCCATTTATTTTTGCAGGCATTGGTCTACTCATTTGTTTTCTTTTAACACTGATCAGCTGTAGGGCAGCCCTTTGAAGCCCCGTGGCAAAAGTTTAAACAGTTTTTTTCCCTCTAGCCGATAGCTGGGACTCAGGCGGCAGCAATAGATTGGGGGTGGGGCCAAAGAAAAGGTAAGAATAGTGGGGGATGGGGGAACGGGGCCAGAACCGGTTCAGTGATGTCATATCGTCACCGCTACCAGCTCGGCCGAACCGGGAGGAACCCACCACTGCCCGCCGAGGTTAAACACAACCCTGATGTGGCCCTCAATGAAATCGAGTTTGACCCCCCTGCGTTACATGATGACCAAATATATATATACAGGTAATCCTCAAGTTATGATCGCAGTGGAGCCCAGAATTTCTGTTGCTAAGTGAAACAGTTGTTCAGTGAGTTTTGCCCCCTTTTATGACCTTTCTTGCAACAATTAAGTGAATCGCTGCAGATGTTAAGTGCGTAACACGGTCATTAAGTGAATCTGGCTCCCCCATTGAATTTACTCGTCAGAAGGTCCCAAAAGGAGATCCCGTGACCTTGGGACATTGCCACTATCGTAAATACGAGTCAGTTGCCAAGCATCTGAATTTTGATCACGGTTGCAATGGTTGTAAGTGTGAAAAATGGCCATAAGTAACTCTTTTTCACTGTGGTTGTCACTTTGAAGGGTCACTAAATGAACTATTGGCAGTTGAGGACTACCTCTATATGTAGCTTTGTTTGTTTATTGGGACATGCTCTTTTTTTAAAAAAAAAAGTCATTTAAAATGAAATTTCAATTTGTTCAAGATGGGGAAAACGGATCTTTAGATTTAATATTAGTTTGAAAATTCTCCCCTATGCTGGGAAAAGAGAATTTGGTCACATGGAACCTCTAACGCTAGCACTGTGTCAAGTGTCCTTTATGAAGGATCTGGAGAACCTGGAGGATGTTCACAAAAGACGAATCAGCAGCCTCGTCCTATGGAGGAAAATGAGAGGACCGTATAGAAGTAGTGTTGAAGGGAAGGTGTAGCACTTGAGATCAAGAGTAGAACATGAGAGCAATTTTCTAATGCTTGTGAGGGAAAAATGAGTATAGGCAGAGGTGGTATTCAGCCAGTTCGCACCGGTTCGGGTGAACCGGTAGCGGCGATCATGGGTGGGCCTGGGCCTGCCCCCCCCCGCTCGCCCGCCCCGACTCCAAGTCGTGCTATTTAGGCACGTTTTCAAGGCTGGGCACATGTGTGGAAGGCGCGCGAGCGAGCAAAGTGCATGTGTGGAAGGCCGGGCGCATATCCGGACAACGCGCGAGCGAGCAAAGCGAGCATGCACGCACGTGGTGAACCGGTAGTAAAGGTAAGTGAAACCCACCACTGAGTATAAGGTACAAGGAGGCAGATTCTGCTAGGAAAAAAAAACCCAGTGAGATGCTGTCATTCAGAGTCTGCCTTCCAAGGTCAATTCTTAAATTTGCTGGACCTCACGAAGTACTATTTCTCCTATTTAAAAAAAGTTTTTTTTATTTTATAAACAAACAAACAAACAATACATAATCAATCATTCAGTGCATCTTCTGAATATATCTTTTGTATCTTCTTTTTACTCCTCCAGTATTTATCATATCTTAATATTATCATTTCATTTATTATGACATTTCCCTCACATTTCTTACTTCTCTATTAATACATTTATCTATCTTTTAATTTTATTAAAAATTAGACAACAATTTTATCCCCACACAACCTTCAACCCCCCCTCCCCACCCCCACCCCGACTTCCCAGAGCAAAAACAGGGTATAACATTAAACAAACATAAGCTAAAATATGCTAACTTACTACAAGATTCAAAACTCCCTCACACTCTTTAATTCCTCTTTTAAAAAATTATTCATCAACCTCCCTTTTATAAATTCTCTTATCTCTTATTTCACATTTGTTACTAAAATCCTTTCCATACCTTCTTTTTCAGCATTACTCCCTAATAAAATTCTAAATTAAACATTTATCCTCTTTGGTCATTCATAAACCACTTGCCAATTTCTGTTTATTCAACATTACTCCCTTGTAAAATTCTAAATTAAGCATTTTAAAACTTTCTTTAAAGCATGTCTTTTTTTAAAAAAAAAGTTCTATTTCTCATGGCAGTATTCCCAGAACATTTCATGGCCCTCATGCAAAATCGGTATCCAGTTCAAGCAGCCACCGTTTTTATTTATTTAGCGTAAGGCATATCATCCCTAGATTAGCGATATATATATTAACATTTCATCTAGATTAGTAGAAGCCAATAAAATGCAAATGTTAAAAAGACCTAATGTTCAAAGACTGATGTTTAGGCCATCTGACCATTGAAGTGTAGCATCGTTTCTATTTTTAAAAAGTCACATACTGGACCGATATATTCCCTCAGTTTACAGCTGGTCATGATGTAATTATGACCGGGAACCCTGTAGTCACTCTGAGGGGAGGATGCTCTGTGCCATTTATTCAGTGAGTCCTGGCAGATGCCATGTGAGGTGTGAATCCTATTCAGGATAGTCCATGGCTGACGTAGTTCAAAGCCTGGCACCTTTTCTGTGGGGTCATTTATATGTCTTCCTAAGGAGTGGATGCAGTGGCCTAGAGGTGGAGCTCTCGCTTCACAATCAGAAGTTTGTGAGTTCAATCCTAGGTAGAGGCAGATATTTCTCTCTCTGGGCACAATGAGAATATATCTGCTGCGAACTCTGCATTGGCAACAGGAAGGGCATCCGGCCAGTAAACACTCAGCTCCATTTAGTTGCTCTGACTTCACCCCACAACGGATTATGGCAGGGGTGGGTTCTATTTACCTTTACTACCAGTTCGCAACGGGGCCACGCGCATGCGCAGAAGCGTTCTGATGACATCGCGGTTGGTGGGTGGAGCCTCCCTCCGGTTTTACTACTGGTTCTATAGAACCGGTCCAAACTGGGGGCAACCCACCACTGAATTACGGGGTCATTAAATGGAGAAAAAATTATATGTCTTCCTAAGACTGGGCCTTCAACTGACCCATTTGGCTTTCCATTGGGAGTCGTTGTTAAAGTGGTTGGGCAGATGTTGTACAAGTGACAGTGGGGGTTTCCTGGGCTTGAATCTTCCTGCTGATAAAAGAGGAAGTTGGCATGCATCGGTAGGAGTGACTTATTCACACTATTTTCTGCATTCTCTCACCAGTGCATCAATGCCTTCATAAAACTGGCGGTGCTATATGGCTCAGGGCAAGATATATGGCAGCCACAGTATGGACAGAACGTGGCGAAAGAGATTGATTCCAGGATGGCTAAGTGAGGGAGATGAATCTATGCTCTCCCATTATTTATTCAATCCATAGCTTTTATTTGAGGGAGGAGAACAGTACTAAGAGAAGCTGGATCAGAAGATAAGTGTGGTTTTAAAATTGGAGGGAGACAATTTGTTCCTTGGATCACCATGGAAATAAGTTGATTGATGTGCTCCATGACTTTGTCCATAAATGAGGACCATGATATAAGTAAGTAGGATTTCCCCATTTAAAATCACTTTTGAAGACAGAGTCAGGGAAGGTCTCCTCTACTCCTACCCCCAATTTTATTTGGATGTTGATAGCAGATCTAGCTGAAATTTTGATTTGATGAAACAAGGCAAGTTATTCTAAGGAGAAATATCTCAGGCTAATAAGTCCCAAAGGTGCTTTTTCAGGAGGCAATTGGACTTTCTTGTGTGTGTTTTTTTTCTTTTGAAGATGTTTCACTTCTCATCCAAGAAGCTTCTTCAGTTCTGACTGGATGATGGGGAATGGAAGGATTTATACTCCTTGCAGACAGCTGGTCATTTGCATTCTTTTAGAGAGTTGTTGAGGACACCTGGAGGTTTATCTGTATATTCAGGGCAGGGGTGAAATGTAAAATTTGTTACTACGGGTTCTGTGGGCATGGCTTGGGGGGGGTGGTAATGTGACTAGGTGGGCGTGGCCAACTTTTTTTTTTTAACTTTTCAAAGCATTTTTTCTAATACTTTGAAAAACCTCTGCCGATCAGGCAACTCAGCTGGGATCGTCAGAGAGGCTTTTTAAAAAAAATGCCTCTCTGCCGATCAGGCAACTCAGCTGGGATTGTCAGAGATTTTTCAAAGCATTTTTTTTTACCACCTCTTCGGCCAAGAGGTTGCAGAAAAAAATGCTTTGAAAAGCCTCTGACAATCCCAGCTGAGCCGCGTGATCATCAGAGGCTTTTTTTTTTAACTTTTAAAAGCATTTTTTCATCGGAAGAGGTTGTAGAAAAAAATGCTTTTAAAAGTTAAAAAAAAAGCCTCTGATGATCATGCGGCTCAGCTGGGCATGGTGGGGGGGGGGGTGCAGGGATTTTTGCTACCAGTTCTTCGAACCACCCGCTGCCATCGCTACTGGATCGGGCGATCCGGTCCAAACCGAGAGCATTTCACCCCTGATTCAGGGTCACCTGAACAGCACTCTCTCAACAGAGAGGGAGGGATACGACATCATCTCTCTCCAGTCTACAACACAATCCTTTCAGCTGTTTCAAGAAGGCTCCATACCCATTTGCCCCCCTCAGGTGACCCTGAGGACACAGACAAACCTCCAAGCGGCCTCAACGACTCTCTAAAAAAATGCAAATGATCAGCTGCCTGCAAGGAATTTAAATCCTCCCATTCCCCACCATCCAGACAGGATAGTGGGGAATGTCAGAGCTGAAGAAGCTTCTTGGATGAGAAGCAAAAGGTCTTCAAAAGAAAAAATACAAAAAGTCCAGTTGCCTCCTGAAAAAACACCTTTGGGATAACCATGACCTGGATGACCGACAATCTCTACAGAATCTCCGGCTGAGAGCTATTTGGCTGTGGAACAGGTTGCCTTTTACAGCTAATTCTCGAGCTATGATCATTATGAAGTTTGGCAATCACGGTTCTTACTCATGATGACAGAAGCTCTCGCAAGGTCTCCCCTCCTCCAATAATAAACAGGAACTTGACCCCCAAAAATAGGAGCATAGCTGTCAACCTGCAGGAACAGCTATGGCAAGAAACAGACCTAAAGCGGAAAAAAGCCGTCGCTTTATTTATCTGAACAAAATCTCTCCTGCCTCTTCAGCCAACTTACTGTTCTAAATTGAATTTTATCTACATTCCAATTTCCTTTGCAATTGATTGCTTTCACTCATCACGTATCTATTAAGAATCTAGGTTATTGGGTTTGAATGAAGGGCACTCATCCAATAAACCATTTTACTGTTAGAGATTAAATTAATGTTTTCCTAAGGGTTTCTGTAACTATTGCCATATGCTGCCAAACAGTGAAATAAATTAGCTTTGCGTATTTAAATGATCAGGGCTCACTGCTGCTGTTTTAAACTCAAGATTTTCCTCTTTCGTGACATTAAAGGATATAGTACAGTAGTTTACACTGTGTTGTAAACCAATCCTGGTGCATCGATTTCTTGAAATAGACCTGCAAAGTTTTGATGTTTTCCTTCCTTCCTTCCTTCCTTCCTTCCTTCCTTCCTTCCTTCCTTCCTTCCTTCTTCCCTACCTGGCATAAGTCTTGATTATTTTTTCTTATGTAATATTTCTTCTGGTATTTGAGAAATGCTATTCTGTTTCTGCTCAATCTTGTATTTTCAGGAGCGAAGGTAGCCATTTTTCTCAGCGCCATCTTGTAAGGTTGAATTCATCTTCTGGTTTGAGCGAGGTTGTCAATATGAAATCCTCTTGGGTGCATTTGTAAAGATGTGTTGTAGATATCAATGGCCTTCTGCTATCCTAGAAGCAAGTATCATTGTTCAAGATCATCATTTGTAGGCATCGATTACCTTTTGCTACACTAAAAGGAAGTATGATTTTGGACTGGAGGTGCTACAGATTGCCCTTGCATGCCCATACCTATGTCACATTCAGATGGTTATGCAGATACCTGGTCAGTGATGAAATCCAATTTTTTTTTACTACCGGTTCTGTGGGCGTGGCTTGGTGGCGTGGTGTGGCTTGGTGGGCATGGCAGGGGAAGGATACTGCAAAATCTCCATTCCCACCCCACTCCTGGGGGAAGGATATTACAAAATCTTCATTCCCACCCCACTCCTGGGGCCAGCCAGAGGTGGTATTTGCCGGTTCTCCAAACTACTCAAAATTTCCGCTACCGGTTCTCTGAACTACTCAAAATTTCCGCTACCGGTTCTCTGAACTACTCAAAATTTCCAATATCGGTTCTCCAGAACCTGTCAGAACCTCCTGGATTTCACCCCTATACCTGGTCTTCTCCCAGCAATCTGCTTTATCATTAGGAAATGTTGCTATATAAGAGAATGAATTGAACTTGTCTGTTATCCGGTGATCGGTTTGGATCAATGATAGCTCTCCATCACCAGCTTCTTACCATTCACATTTCATTTGCTTGGTTGCACAAGCTGCCCAGACTGGAACGCTCATCAATCTGATCTGACCTCTTGCTGGCTGTGACTGCTTTGTTGCAAATTACACACATAGGTACAAGTTGTTTTGTTATCTTGGGCAATTACTGATGATATCTTTTGTGCTCGGAGAATTTTTATATTCCGGTCCTTTTCCACCTGGAAATATCTGGATCTTCTCTATGGTAATTTCTTCATTACAGGGTAGTCCTTGACTCCTGACCACGATTGAGCCCCACATTTCTGTTGCTAGGTCAGACAGTGGTTGTGTGACGTTGCCCCGTTTTATGACCTTCCTCGCCACAGTTGTTAAGCGAATCACTGCAGTTGTTCAATTGGGAATATGGTGGTTAAGTGAATCTGGCTTCCCCGTTGACATTGCTTGCCAGAAGGTCAGTGCAACCATCTTAAATACAAGTCAGTTGCCAAGTGTTGAATTTTGATCACGGGACCATGGCGATGCCGCCATGGTCGTAAGTATGAAAAACAGTCATAAGCCACTTTTTCAGCGCAGTTGTAACCTCGAATGATCACTTATTAAGTTGTTCCTGTACCAAGTCCTAGTGTCTTCTAAAATCACCCAACTATCATTGTGTCAAGATAACAGTATAAGCCATTTTTTATATAATGACCACAATTGGGACCTGCAACTCTGCCGCTAAGAGATGATGTGGTTGTTAAATACGACACTGCATGACCACGACTTATGATTTCACTGCCAGCTTCTTCATTGGCTCTGCTTGTTGGAAATCATCTGTTGTGTGCAAAAAAACAACGCAGTCCTAGGCTGCATAAACAGAGGGATAGAATCAAGATCACGTGAAGTATTAATGCCACTTGATAATGCCTTGATAAGGCCACACTTGGAGTACTGTGTCCAGTTTTGGTCTCCCCGATGTAAAAAAGATGTGGAGACTCTAGAAAGTGTGCAGAGAAGAGCAACAAAGATGATTAGGGGACTGGAGGCTAAAACCTATGAAGAACGGTTGCAGGAACTGGATATGTCTACTTTAATGAAAAGAAGGACTGGGGTTGACATGATAGCAGTGTTCCAATATCTCAGGAGCTGCCACAAAGAAGATGGGGATCAACCTATTCTCCAAAGCACCTGAGGGCAGGACAAGAAGCAACGGATCGACACTAATCAGAGAGAGAAGCATCCTAGAATTAAGGAGAAATTTCTTGACAGTTCAACACAATTAATCAGTGGAACAACTTGCTTCCAGAGCTTGTGAATACTCCAACATTGGAAATTTTTAAGAAGAGATTGGACAACCATTTGTCTGACATGGTATAAGGCTTCCTGCCTGAGCAGGGAGTTGGACTAGAAGACCTCTGAGAGGTCCCTTCCCACTCTTGTCATTCTGTTATTCTGTTCTGTCAAACGGTGATGTTTGTAAACTCCAACCAGTTGCAGGTCCTCCATCTGCGTTTAATGGAATCCTTTGTTTGCCGTGCATGCACAAAGAGAGAATTATCTGTGTACAGGAAACGGGATTTATACATTGTCACCCCTGGCAAACAATGCGATAGTTAAACTATGGCATGAAAACTAGATCTGACATCTGTGTCAGTAGAAGCTCTGTTCTCCGGATCACAAGAGGGAAAGTGGTTTATCTGGCCATTCAGTTCTTTTTCCCACCTCCCCTGTCCCCAGCAGTCACAAAGGAAGTGACTCTAGGAAGAGATGGGGGTCGTTCCGAGAACCCACAAAGGGCGAGGTTGTCTAGTTTTGGAAAATAAGCCAGTAACTGTTAGTTTGAACAGATATTGACAGTCCTTTTCTTTTGACTCCAGTCAAAAAGAAAAGAATGGTCTTTAGTGAAGCGGGGTCTCCAACCTTGGCAACTTCAAGCTGTGGGCTTGTGGACTTCAACTCCCAGAATTCCTCAGCCAGCAAAGCTCTGGGAGTTGAAGTCCACAAGTCTTCATGTTGCCAAGGTTGGAGACCCCTGCAGTTTAGTGTGTACAGAACAAAAGTTGTTAGTGATGGTCAGGGGTAGGCTTCAAAAATTTTAGCAAGGGGTTCTCTGCCTGGTTGCTGGGTGGGTGTGGCCATAGTGAGTGTGACCTAGACCTTCGCGTGCACGCACCCCCAATTCGCGCATGCGCCTGTCTTCCGCATCTGCGCCCAGCCTTCCGTGCATGTGCTTTGCTCATGCACGCGCCTTCCACACATGCGACAGGCCTCAAAAATGTGCCTAAATAGGATGGCATAAAGCTGGGGCAGGGGGGGTGGGTCCACCTGCGATTTCCGCTACCGGTTTGGATGAACTGGTCCGAACCGGCTGAATACCAACTCTGATCAGGTTGCAATATGGAACACTGAATTTCCTGCCTCGTCTACCCAGAATGTGATGATTGTATAATTACTCTCTCAATCCTAAATTACAGGGGAGGGCATGTATTGCTATGATAAGAAATAGTCCCGACCCAATTAATCTTGAAACCCTTCATCTGCAAACAACAAACTCACTCTCTCTCTCTCTCTCTCTCTCTCTCTCTCTCTTTCTCTCTCTCTCTCTCTTTTTTTTTTTCTTCTGTTATTTTCCAGGCTAGATGTGCTTTACTATTCTGGGAAATCATTCAGATGCTTTGAAAGATTTAGGATTTGCCTAATTCTATAATCCATTCTTGCCATTATTAACAAAATGGGGTAGAAGAAGAAGAAGAAGAAGGGAGGGACGATGAAGCAAGGCGTTTATTGGCTTTGGATGGTGCTCTGTGCCAGGGTTAACCTGAGCAGGTAGCACATCGGAAAATTTGTTTCCCCACAAGTATTCTGTCCTCTCTCTCTCTCTCTCTCTCTCTCTCTCTCTCTCTCTCTCTCTCTCTCTCTCTCTCTCTCTCCCTCCCCCTCCCCATCCGTCACAAAAGAGACAGGCAAAATAAAGGCTTTTGCTATCCTTGGGAATTATGCTGATGTTCCCTTCCCACCAAAGGTGGTCTCTATTTTCTAATTGCATTTTTAAAGTGCTTTCGAATTGCTAGGTTGGCAGAAGCTGGGAAAAGTAACGGGAGCTCACTCCGTTACGTGGCAGTAGGGATTCGAACCACTGAACTGCTGACCTTTCGATCGACAAGCTCAGCATCTTAGCCACCGAGCCACTGCGTCCCCTTTATATTTATATAACACCCTAATCAAGGACCTACCAAGGAGAAAATCCCATGCCCACCAACACTGGCAGGGCAAAATACTCTGTATGAAGAGAGACAAACCCCATACTTACCAGCACTGATGATATTACCTAGTCTGGTCATGAAGAGTCTGCAAACAACCAAATGCAGAGAGCATCAAGGACTCCATTTTAGCCTCTCCTCTCTGAGCTGGCAGGAGCTTTTAATCCATCCGTTGCCGTAGTGTTTATTGTGGCACACTCATTTGGAGTCCCCTTGTGTTATTATTTTGTCTGTCTCCTCGGCAGACTTCACGCCAGGGCTAAAGGAGAAAAAAAAAATCTGGGTCTTGCTTTGAAAAGAAGTCTGGATGAATCTTTCTCAGTCAAGTCTTCAGATCCCCTACCAGAAGGTCACGGAGAGTTACAAAGCTTGTTCAGCCAGAGTTAAAAATAGGCTTGGGTGACTCATCTATTCAGCAAACATACAGTATCTGCTTGAGAATCTGTGGTGGATTATTATTGTAATTATTATTATTATTAGAAGATAGAATTGCAACCCAGATGGTGCGATTGTTCTTTTTAGTTCATCATAGCTTCCGTTTTGAAGCTGAGATACTGCTACAGCGATGAAGGAAATTCTGTAGTTGTGCTAAGCCACAGTCTGTTTTAACCGTAGTCTAGTGAATAAATAATAATGGCCAAATTTATATAACACACGAAGCCCAACCATAGGAACTACTGTACATTAAAAAGATAAAGATTCCCCTTGCACATATGTGCTAGTCGTTCCCGACTCTAAGGGGCGGTGCTCATCTCCGTTTCAAAGCCAAAGAGCCAGCGCTGTCCGAAGACGTCTCCGTGGTCATGTGGCCGGCATGACTCAACGCCAAAGGCGCACAGAATGCTGTTATTTTCCCACCAAAGGTGGTCCCTATTTTTCTACGCATTTTTTACGTGCTTTCAAACTGCTAGGTTGGCAGAAGCTGGGACAAGTAATGTGAGCTCACCCCGTTACGCGGCACTAGGGATTCCAACCGCTGAACTGCCGACCTTTCGATTGACAAGCTCAGTGTCTTACCCACTGAGCCACCGCATCCTGTACATCATGAGGAGGCAATTCATGGACTGCCAAAACTGTACAGGTAGTCCTCGAATTGCAACCACAACCGAGTCCAGAATTTCTGTTGCTAAGCGAGACATTTGATAAGTAATTTTTGCCTCATTTTATGACCTTCCTTGCTAACAGTTCTTAAGTGAATCGCTGCGGTTGTTAAGCCAGTAACACGGTTGTTCATTGAATCCAGCTTTCCTATTGACATCGCTTGTCAGGAGGTCGCAAAATGTGAACACATGATCCCCGAGACATTGGAACTGTCATAAATGTGAACCAATTGCCAAGCGCCTAATCACATGACAATGGGGATGCTACAATGATCATACATATGAAATACAGTCAAAAGTCACTTTGTTCAGTGCGTTGCAACTTCAAAAGTTGTTAAATGAATTGTTTATGTCACGGCCTTCCTGTACTGCAATGCTGGATGTGCAGGGTCGACTTTTTAGAGTTTGGGGAAGGAGTTGAAACAAGCCTGAGAAAAGTTACCTCGATGAAGTTGGCTTGTTTTAACAGAACATGGTCAAATAATATTATTGATGCGTCATTACTTGACTGGAAGACAAGCAGAAATTTTAGAGGGTGATGGTAGGGTTGTTATGGAAATTAAGACTCACAAGATTTCCGTGGGTGATCAGAGAGATTTATTGCGCAAAGTTCAGTGCAACACAAGAAGCAAAGACTGAACAACAAAGGATTCTAATTCAGTTACTCTTATACATACTTTTGACATTTTATGATTGGTTACATTTCTGACAGCCCATAGCGACAATTCCCCCCCCCCCTTTTGCTGCTATACCCTACAAGCTTACTAAGGTGTGTCCCCTCTTAAGTGGGTCACAGGTGTTCTTGCAAACCTATCTAAGTTTCCTGCCGTTATATCTGTGGTTACCTCTGCTTGGCTAGATGTGATATCTTGCTCATGATGATGTTTCTTGAACTTTCCAGTTGAGGAGGGTTTTGTTAACTCTGCGGTTTCACTTTTTGAGCCTAGTACTAAAGAAAGGGGGCCCTTCAGAGATCCTCTAAACTGACCCCTGTATTATATCACTTTTGTATCTAATTTCATTATTCCATTAGGTTTTGGTCTTCCATATTAGGGTGGATAGCCTTAAGATGTCTCAAGCGTGGATTTTTGGAAGATGAGGACAGAAATGGAGAGAGAGTGATTGGGCCCTTATCATGCATGTGGCAAACCAAGAATTTCACACTATTTGCTGAAGTTCAGATAGAGAGGAGTCCTGAGGTTGAAGCTGACTGCGACCTTCTGACAAGCAAAGTCAACGGGGAAGCCAGATTCACTGAACAATCGTGTTACAAAATCAACAACTGCGAGACGATTCTCTTAACAGCAGTGGCAAGAAAGTCGTAAAATGGGCAAGACTCCCTTAACAGCCGCCTTGCTTAGCAATGGAAACTTGGGGCTCCGTTGTGGTTATAAGTCAAGGATTACCTACTACGTCCTCTCCGTTATCTTTTCTCAATTTGTGGCTTCCTCTGTCTCACCTTGTAGGATCTGTTTCCCATCCCTGAATCGCCCTCATTTGTCTTCTTTGGAGGTCATCTAGTTTTCCAGAAGCCTTTTTAAAATGTGGGTATGGACAATGTGTGGCAGGAGAAGGATATTGTAAAATCTCCATTCCCACCCCACTCCGGGGGAAGGTTGCTGCAAAATCCCCATTTCCTCCTGATCAGCTGGGACTCGGGAGGCAGAGAATAGATGGGGGCGGAGCCAGTGGTGGGTTCCTCCCGGTTCGGTCCGGTTCGGCTGAGCCGGTAGCGGTGAAGATATGACGTCACTGAACCGGTTCTCCCCCCCCCGCCCTCCCACCCCCCAACGTTATTCTTACCTTTTATTTGGTCCCACCCCCAGTCTATTGCTGCCTCCTGAGTCCCAGCTGATGACTAGAGGGAAAAAAAACTGTTTAAACTCTTGCCGCGGGGCTTCAAAGGGCCATCCTACAGCTGATCAGTGTTAAAAGCAAACAAATGAGTTGGGTCGTAAGTGCAAGGACTGGTCGTAAGTGCGAGGATCTTCCAGAAATGACTCTAACCAGCTAGCCACACCCACCTAGTCACATGACCTCCAAGCCACACCCACAAAATAAGTCACGCCCACAGAACCGGTAGTAAAAAAATTTAGAACCCACCCCTGGGCGGGGCCAGTCAAAATTTCCGCTACCGGTTCTCCAGAACTGGTCAGAACCTGCTGAAACCCACCTCTGGGTATGAACCCTCGCAGTGGGTTCAGGCCAACGTAGAATAGTAGACTTGCAAGCAATTCCTGACTAATGGTTGAACTTTTAATTCGGAAACAATTCTACCTTTGTTTTCCTACTGAGAATCCCAAAACAGGGCAAGGCAAGATTTATCCTCTCAGGAGTCCCAAATGCTGATTGTACCAGATTTTCTTGTGAAGATTATGAGCTCTAGATCTCAGATTACTGTTTTCAAGCTTTCTTCTAATCCATCGCCCCATTTCTCCCCAAATGCCCCCAAACCTTCCCTGAACAGGTGCAAACTGCCGGAAGAGTACGTTATAAATATGACTTTGGAGCGTTTGATTAAATTTGATTGATTTTTAAACGTTGTCCTTTGTCCGTTGCAGGGTTGTCAAAATGACTATGCAGATGGATGCACAGAGGCAGCTGCAAAACCCATGACCAATTCTTTCAAGGTAGGTTTCTTTGCCAAAACAGAAACGCTTGCAGGGGTGTTCAGCTCAGTGTGGGAAACTCTCCTTGATGGATAAAGAGAGTTATGGACAAGCAAGAATGCTACCAACCTGGAAGGGTGCATTGTGGTTAAGCAGGATCCAATCTGGGTCGGTCACCAGGACCAGAGTTTTAGTCTTCCGAACTTTCGGACTCATGCTGGAGTCCATCCTTGGGGAACCAGACTCTACCAGAATGTGTGTGTTGGGCTATTCTATGCGTAGTATTTATGGTTGTATGTGGTTTTTTAAAATTATTTGTTGATTGAGGTGTTGATGGCCAGTTATAAGTCATTGTTTGTTGTTTCCTGGTGCTGCTAAATCCTCGATTCTTAAGTACCTGATAAGCTGGTGGTAAATCAGCATTCCTGTTGACTGACAAGGGGCCAGTTTCCTGGCTTCAATCATTTCCCTGGCTATTTTTGTACCTGCTCAGCTAACAATCTTAGTAGCTGTGAAATTAAATGGATGTCCTCGTTCATTGCAATGTTCTCTTGAGTCTCACAAAGCCCAATTGTTTTGTATCTCACGAAGGACATCCTCCTCCTCCTCTTCCTCCTCCTCCTCCTCCTCTTCTTCCTCCTCTTCCTCTTCCTCTTCCTCCTCCTCCTCTTCTTCCTCCTTCTCCTCCTCCTCCTCCCTCCTCCTCTTCCTCCTCCTCCTCTTCCTTCTCCTCCTCCTCCTTTTCCTCCTCCTCCTTCTTCTTCTTGCCTTTCCATCTGAAAGAACAAAGAAGCTTGTACAGCACCTAGTCCAATGCCCATTTTGGAGGGAAGGGGATTTCTGATACTCAGGACTTTGATCACCTCTTTTTGTTTATTTAAATGGAATAGTTTTTGGCTGCATTCACACAACCCATTGACCTTGGGTTAACAGCATATGACTGCCATATCCACATAACTTGATACACTCAAATAAACTCCATAGTGGCATCATATGAATCCCTGGTTCCCACAACATGCAAAGAAAACAGCTGGACTGAAATAAAAACAATCCGTTGTGATTGAAACATAACCTAGTACACTGTAGGAACCCAGTTCATGTTTCTGAATATGTACTACCAAAAAGAAGGTGCCATTTTATACATTTTTGTCATCTGCCTTCTCATGATCATCAGAACATTTGTTTGAGCCCAGGTCATCTTGTTGAAGTTCCATGAGAAAAAGTGTCCCTCACAACCACACAATTGAACTGAACGATCATAACTTTACAAAAGAATCAGGAACACTTTCCTCTTCAATTTGGCTAGGCCCCAAAATGTTGGAACTAGTTTGAAAAATGGACAAGTCAGCTTTCACATTTCCTCAATTAGGACTCCTGACAAGGAAATGAATCAGTGGTTTCTTATCCTGTCCTTCATATTTTTGCATGGGATGTAAAAGTAACATTAACACTTAATTTTCCTGCCCTTATTCAGGGTGGAGTGTATACTACGAGATTTCAAAGAAAGAAATGTCAAATTCTACCTCAAGGAAAGTAAAAGTGAGAGCTAGTATATGAATCCAGCCTAAATTGCACACGTCATAGAAAAAAATGGAGGGTACTCATCTTGTGGCAAAGAATATTACATGTATATTGAGTGAAGATAATACGTTCCTAGGAAAATGCAACACACATTGGATGGATGCGCGTTAGGGATGTATGGACATAATGTAAAGTACATTATCTATAATTTGGAAACAGAATACAGGTAGTTCTTGGCTTACAACAGTTCATTTAGTGACTGTTTAAAATTACAACGTCACTGAAAAAAGTGACTTATGAACATTTTTCACACTTATTACTGTTGTAGCATCCCCATGGTCAAATGATCAAAATTTAGATGCTTGTTGTTGTTGTTAGTTGCAAAGTCATGTCCAACCCATCATGACCCCATGGACAACGTTCCTCCAGGCGCTTATGTCCTCTACCATCCCCCAGAGTCCATTTAAGCTCACACTGACTGCTTCAGTGACTCCACCCAGCCACCTTGTTCTCTGTCGTTCCCTTCTTCTTTTGCCCTCAATCTTTCCCAGCATTAGGCTCTTCTCCAGTGAGTCCTTCCTTCTCATTAGGTGGCCAAAGTACTTGAGTTTCCTCTTCAGGATCTGGCCTTCTAAAGAGCAGTCAGGGTTGATCTCCTCTAGGACTGACCAGTTGGATCGCCTTGCAGTCCAAGGGACTCACAGGAGTCTTCTCCAGCACCAGAGTTCAAAGGCCTCAGTTCTTTGGCGCTCAGCCTTCCTTATGGTCCAACTTTCACAGCCATACATTGCAACTGGGAAAACCATAGCCTTGAGTATACACACTTTTGTTGGCAGGGTGATGTCTCTGCTTTTTTAGTATGCTACAGATGCTTGGAAACATCAACTCAGTTTCTAACTATAGCCCTTAGTTTCCTGATCATCCTTAATCTGTATTAACCAGGTTTGACTGACCTTAGAGTTGTCTTGAAATCAGCGAAAAGAGAGCAGAATATCTGCTGTAACGGTAGCTGCCGGAACTGGAAACTGAGGGATTAAAAATGTACCGCAGACACTTCCCTGAGGAAATCTTGGCTGACGTAGGAAACGTTAACCTTGGATTGCCTTTTAATTTTTCAGCAGAGCGTTCTGATGACCATATCATTTTTCTTAAAAAAGAACTTTCTTCTTTTCTGAACATTGACTTAAGCATTGATTTTAGCTTTCCTATGTTAAATTTTATTCTTTGCAAGTCTGCCTTTTAATCGCTGATATTTTTGGAACAGACATACGTCTGCAGCTGCGGCTGATAATCTGAGACATCTGTCAAAAGCATGAGAAAAAAATTCTTCTCAGCTTTACATCTATCCTTTTAGACATCTTTCTTTTTTGGGGGGTAGAGATTCTTCTATTTCAGGAGACAAACTTTTGCCCAGACGAGAACTGACAGTGCAGTTTTTCTTGTTTCGAGGCCTCTTTAAAAGTCTTAATCCTATTATTTTTTATCTGCTTTTGCTCTTTATAAATAAATTACATTTATTTGTGGTTTGATATAGCTTCACTTCCATTGTCTGAGGTTTAGTCGCCTTAGGAGGTCAGCACAGATAGGTGGATCTAAAATTTGAAACATGGTATAGAAGTGAAGACAAAAGTGAATGCTTCCCAATTTACGTTTGTGTGTGTGTGTGTGTACGCACAGATAGGTGTGTGTGTTTGTGCATGCGGATGCTATTTTTATAGTAAGCCCTTCTTTTTCATTACATTATGCCTCCTGTCTTCCTTGTCTTTTTGGTCGCCACGATGTAAAAAAGATGTTGAGATTCTAGAAAGAGTGTAGTGAAGATCAACAAAGATGATTAGAGCATATAAAGAACGGTTGCTGGAACTGACTATGTCTAGTCTGATGAAAAGAAGGACTAGGGGTGAGATGATAGCATTGTTCCAATATCTCAGCCACAAAGAAGAAGGAGTCAAGCGATTCTCCAAAGCACCTGAAGGCAGGAAAAGAAGCAATGGGTGGAAACCAATCAAGGAGAGAAGCAACCTAGAACTAAGGAGAAATTTCCTGACAGGGAGAACAATTAATCAGTGGAACAACTTGCCTCCAGAAGTTGTAAATGCTCCAACACTGGAAGTTTTTAAGAAGACATTGGATAACCATTTCTCTGAAGTGATGTAGGGTTTCCTGCCTAAGCAGGGGGTTGGACTAGAAGACCTCCAAAGTCCCTTCCAACTCTGTTATTCTATTCTAACATTACAGCGGGTTACAAAATATTCCATGCTAGCCCAAAATGCATCTCTAATGAAGCAATTAGCAAATTTAGCAAACGCCTGTGAAATCCAATCTCTGGGAGTCAGTTCTAGAAAGTTGGCACTTCTATAAAAATAGAATTTGGGATTGTGGGTCAAAATGTAAAGACTCTACATTCTTTTCCAATACATTTTGGCCTAGCTCCACAGATATTTTTGTGTAGGAGGTAGACAGCAGCCAAGTAGAGTCAAGAGTTGGGAAAAAGAGCTGTGGGAAGTGAAGTCTTTCTCATGAAAGTAGAGTGCGATCTGGTAAAAATGCACTTTGCTTGAGAGACTATTCCAGATGTTAGCAGAGTGGGTTTCAATTAATCATAATCATAACCATAATCATAAGTTTATTTGTCAAGCATATATAAGATAACAGGTAAAAGCATAAACATAATTTGAATACATGAAAAGAGTAAGTAAAAAGGAATATTAGGACAGGGACGGTAGGCACGCTGGTGCACTTATGCACGCCCCTTACAGACCTCTTAGGAATGGGGTGAGGTCAACAGTAGATAGTTTAAAGTTAAAGTTTTGGGGGTTTGGGGAAGAAACTACAGAGTCAGGTAGAGCATTCCAGGCATTAACAACTCTGTTACTAAAGTCATATTTTCTGCAATCGAGTTTGGAATGGTTTACCTTGAGTTTGTATCTATTTTTTGCTCGTGTATTGTTGTGGTTGAAGCTGAAGTAGTCATTGACAGGAAGGACATTGTGGCAGATAATTTTATGTACTATGCTTAGGTCAATTGTCTTCGGAAACTCTCAACCTTGACAGAAAAACTGAGCAAACAGATTTAAATAACTTTTTCCTCATCAAATTGAATCAGAATACCAGTATTCCTTGACTTAATGGCCACAACGTCTGTTCTTAAGCAAGATGTTTATTAAATGAATTTTGCCCCCAGTTTACAAACTTTCTTGCTACACTTTTTAAATAAATCGCTGTAGTTATTAAGTTAGTCATATGATTGATTGTTAAGTGAATCTGACTTTCCCATTGACTTTGCTTGGATCACATGACCCAGGACATTGCAATGGTCATAAATATGAGTCAGTTGCCAAGTGTCTGAAGTTTGATCTTGTGACCCTGGGGATGCTGCAATGGTTGTAATTGTGAACGTTGTCCTTGTAATTTCGAACGGTCACTAAATGAATTGTTGTAAGCCAAGGACTATCTGTAGTTCAATTCAGCTGTTCAATAGAATGATGATTATGACATTTATGGGGACAGAAGTATTTCCATAGGAAACTAAAGCAGTTCCAGTTATCTTTCAGATACTTTAAAAATGGGGAAAGGTATTTAACGTTTTGTGACGTTTAAAAATGGGAGGGCCAGCATTTTTTTTAATTTAGAGAGTCACGTTCCCTTCTGGCTTTCAGATCAGACCAAACTTTAAAGCAGAGGTCTTTAAACTTGGCCACTTTAAGACTTTTGGACTTCCACTCCCAGAATATGCTGGCTGGAGAATTCTGGGAGTTGAAGTCCACAAGTCTTAAAGCAGCCAAGTTTGAAGACCTCTGCTTTAAAGTTACACATTTTCTTGGCCCTTATAATTCCTCAGAACTGCTTTTCAGGTTTGGTGGCCATCTTCAGTCTAGTTTTTTAGTCTATGATAATTTTAAGAAACAGAACTAGAATGATTAATTTCCCACGTTTCTTTGAGGCTGTTCTTAGAAATCCCCTTTTCCCATATCTATTTTCTTCTCAGCAAACAACTTGAGTTCATTCTTAATACAGATACATCAAAATACAAAATTCTGATACGTCTATTGTATGAAATGAAGCCGTGGCAATGATGTGATAGCAGTGTTCCAATATTTGGGGGGACTCCCACAAAGAAGAAGGGGTCAGTCTATTCTCCAAAGCATCTTTGTCAGGAAGCAATGAATAGAAACGAATCAAGGAGAGAACCGATCTAGAAACAAGCAGAAATTTCCTGACAGTGAGAACAATTAACCAGTGGAACAATTTGCCTTCAGAAGTTATGGGTGCTCCATCATTGGAGGCTTTTAAGAAGATATTGGACAGCCATTTGTCTGAAATCGTACAGGGTTTCCTACTTGAACAGGAGGTTTGACTCCAAGGTTCCTTCCAATTCTGTTATTCTGAAATAAGGGCTGCCAATTTTTTTAAAAATGTAATTTTCTCTTGTTTTGTTCCCTTTTCTCTCCCCAGGCTGATGATCTTGTCATCAATCCAGCTACCACGTTAAAAGAGAAGCCGGACCCAAATGGCTTAGTATTTGGAACAGTTTTCACAGACAACATGCTCTTCATTGAATGGTCCTTCACATCTGGATGGGACATTCCTCAGATTAAGCCCTTGGAAAATCTCTCTGTGCACCCAGCCATCTCAGCACTGCATTATGCTGTAGAAGTGAGTACGGTGATAGAATGAAGAGAAACTTCATTCTTATCTTTTGTCATTAAATAAAAAAATAATAATCATCTGGTCTTTTATAAAAAAAAATGTGTTTCTTTTTTGTTTCAGGTCAGTGCAGAGTCTCCAAAAGTTAGTCTTTCCCAGCCTTCTCCAGCTGTGTTGGAGTTTAATTCCCCTCCATCACGACTGGCTAAGAATGATGGGAGTTGAACACATCTGGAGAACATCAGATTGGGAAAGAATGATTGATAGAGAGGGTGAGGAATGAACAGTTGAAGACAGTTCCTGAAGACAGTTTTGCTGATCTTCATCTTCTCTAGGAATAGGTAGATGAGGGGAAAAACTTGATGTCTTCCAATTTCCAATGTCCCTTGTTGGCTTCTCCTTACAGGTAGTAAGAAAATGCCAATGTAGTGTCACTCACCATTTTTCTTCTTAAAAAATGGCATTTGTTGGAGATACATCAGTCATGAGAACACATGTATCACATTTTAGCTTCTTCTGAGATGGTAGTAAGTAAGTATTGTTGATGGTTTAAGCATCACACTAAACTTTAGACATACATTTTTTTTTTGAATGAAGAAATACTGAGTTAAGCAACTATCACAATTTACAAATCACAGTCGCTGACTTTGCAAGACATATGAACGCCAAACCGATCCTCATCATGGTTTAGTATCATGTGTGAAACTGACCAAGAAATAGTTAAGGTTTATTCTCTAGTTTGTCAAATGGCCAAAGACACATTTGTGATGCTGTTTCTTCATTCACGACAGCTATTTAAGGCTGTTGTAGTTTATTATTATAACTGCCAATCAGTGGTGAGTTTCAAATTTTTTTACTACTGGTTCTGTGGGTGTGGCTTGGTGGGCGTGGTAGGGGAAGGATACTGTAAAATCTCCATTCCTACCCCACTCCAGGGGAAGGATACTGCAAAATCTTCATTTCCTCCCGATCAGCTGGGACTTGGGAGGCAGAGAATAGATGGGGGTGGGGCCAGTCAGAATGTTTACTACCGGTTCTCCGAACTACTCAAAATTTCTGCTACCGGTTCTCCAGAACTGGTCAGAACCTGCTGAAACCCACTTCTGCTGCCAATACAGTATATGGGGGATACAGATAGGGACAATTCTTAGAATTTATCACTTGCCCAAATGCAATTCTTCACAACTGTAATATCAGTGAAGACAACAAATAAAAAAGTTACAGCTAATCAAAAAAGCAGTAAATTCTGAGAACCATACTTTATCTTCCTTAATATACAAGAAGTCCTCAATCAATGACCATCCATTTAGTGACTCTTCAAAGTTATGACGGCACTGAAAAAAGTGACTTATGTTCAGCTCTTGCACTTATGATTGTTGTAGTAAATCTTAACCCCATTATTCATGATTGTGATCAGATGTTTCACACTAACCACACCACCTAAACCAGGAATGGCTGCTATTTTAAGTTTGTGGAAACTGGAACTGATAATTTGCAATAAGCCTTTCAAATTCTGGTTTCTGTACAAAAAGGTGCTTCTTTGTGTTCAGTTATTATAGGCTTTTCATTTAAGACCTGGTGGCTCAATGGGTAAGACGCTGAGCTTGTCGATCAGAAGGTCGGCAGTTCAGCAGTTCGAATCCCTAATGCCGCGTAACGGGGTGAGCTCCCGTTACTTGTCCCAGCTTCTGCCAACCTAGCAGTTCGAAAGCAGGTAAAAAATGCAAGTAGAAAAATAGGGACCACCTTTGGTGGGACGGTAACAGCGTTCCGTGCACCTTTGGCATTTAGTCATGCCAGCCACATGACCACGGAGACGTCTTCAGACAGCGTTGGGTCTTCGGCTTAGAAACAGATATGAGCACCGCCCCCTAGAGTCTAGGAACAACTAGCACATATATGCGGGGGAATCTTTACATTTACCTTTATGCCTTCATGAGTCTTTTTGGTTTTGTGTGTTGTGCAAAGACAGCTCCACTCTGTGATTTAAGGCCAATTGACACTTATACACCCAACATTTGCAAAACTGGAGTATTTAATGATGAATGGTACATTGCCAGCAGGAAAAAAAAATGTGTTTGCAATGTAGTGGAAGTGCTATCGTATCATGTGGGGTCATAATGGTTTGATTGCATACAAGGTATCATTCAATGCTTTGGATTCTGGAAAATCAAGACAAATTTTGAATGAGCTTTTGGCCAAGTAAACGTGCATGTGTCAGAAAGCAAATCACCCACCTGTACTGAAATGAATTGGTAACCGCCAGAAACCAGCGTGGCTACTGATCAAAGCTTTTAGGGCCCAAGGTTCCAGATCCTAGTCCAGTGATGGCTAACCTTTTTGCCGTAGCATGCCAAAAGTGAGGGGAGTGTGGGGCGGTCATGTGCGCGCGTGCCCACACCCATAATTCAATGCGCCCCGCCCCCCTGTGCATGCCCACGTGATCCTACCGAGCTCCCCCCGCTTTTGGCACGCAATGGCACGGTGAGCCCGGTAGGCCCATTTTTCGCCCTCCCCAGGCTCCAGAGGCTTTCTTGGAGCCTAGGGAGGGTGAAAACGGCCTTCCCCACCCCCCTGGAGGCCGGAAACAGTCTGTTTGCTGATTTCCGTTTGGACCTAGAAAGCCTCTGGAGCCTGGGGAGCAAAAAACAGGCCTTCCCTCCCCCGGAGGCCCTCCAGAGCCTGTTTCCCAATTTCCTGTGGGCCCGGAAGCTGAAAATCAGCTGAGCTAGGGCAACGCTCGCGTGCCCACCGATATGGCTCCGCATGCCACCTGTGGCACGCGTGCCATAGGTTCGCCATCTCTGTCCTAGTCCAAAAACATCAATGCAGGTTATATTCCATTTGTGTCAGAGCCTTAATCAAAGGCACGTTTTGGGTGCCAGAAAGTGAGGAGAAAACGTGTAGCAATTCTTTCAAACCCCTTTCTTTTTCGTCTCCCTCTTTTGCAGTGTTTGTAATGATAAAAACAAAACAAAACTGGATCTGAGTAATGAAACAAAATTTTGATTTCTGCCCTTCTAGTGTTTTTCAAAAGTGTTGGTGAGGAATCTAGACCTCAACCCTTCCCCACCCCCCACCCCTTTTTCTTTTTTGGGGGGGGGGGGAAGACTCCACTGAGATTTTTTTTTTCCATTCCTTTCTGTTTTGATTGATTGATTGATTTTAAGGTACAGGGAGTCCTTGACTTATGACGGTTCACTAAGTGACTGTTCGAAGTTACAACATTACTGAAAAGTGTGACTCACGACTGTTTTTCACCCTTACAACCGTTGCAGCATCCCCAGGGTCACGTGATCAAAATTTGGACCCTTGGCAACTGACTCGTATTTATGACGGTCGCAGTGTCCCGGGGTCATGTGTTCAACTTTTGCAACTTCAGTCAATGGGGAAGCCAGATTGATTTAATAGCTGTGTTACTAACTTAACAGGTGCCGTGGTTCACTTAACAACTGTGGCAAGAAAGGTTGTAAAAGGGGGCAAAGTTCACTCAACCACTGTCTCACTTAGCAATGTATTGTAAATTTGGGGCTCAATTGTGGTCGTAAGTCGAGGACTACCTGTATTTATCTCGCCTTCCAAAGGGCAGTGCGATGATATATTTTTTTTCAGTCTTTCTGGCTGAGGAGATTTAGATCAAGGGTGTCAAACTCAAGGCCCACAGGCCAGATCTGGCCCACAAGGTGCTTAAATCTGGCCCACAGGGCCACCCTGGAAACAGCAAAGGACTGGCCCACAGTGCCTCTGCCAGCGAAAACAGAACTCAGGAGGGCCTCGCATGGCCCTCCTGAGCTCCGTTTTCACTGGCAGGGTGGTCAGGCCACTATAGGCGCCCCCGACACGAGTGTCATGCCCACCCCGACCCCCCGAGGTCAAATACAACCCTGATGAGGCCTTCAATGAAATCGAGTTTGACACCCCTGATCTAGATGTGTTCACAAAGAGCAAAGGAACCACGCTAGAGTTTCAGGCATTCTCTCTCTCTTCTGAGTAGCGTTACTGCTGTTAAACTCGCGATCTGAAATCCTCGCTGCTAACAATGAATCTGCTCTTCTTTCTTTTTTTGTTTTGTTTTCGTTTTTGTTTCCTCATCTGCATATGTCCCCTGTTGTTTTCATTGTTTTGTTTACTTTTAAACCTCATTGCATCACGTTTTCCTCTAGCCGAGAGGAGTGACGGAAGCGAAACTGCTCCAAATGCTATGGCTCAATGAATACACAGTGGGTATAACGTGAGATGAAATGTTCCTTCTTTGTGATCTGTGACTCCTCGGATAACCTGGCCTCTGCCAGCTTTGTGGTTTGTCTAGTGGAGGCTTCCTCAGCTTGGGCACCCTCTGGAAAATAAGGCCTAGCACGATTTTTCAGGGTGCTCGTAATATAAACCCTACCCCCAAAATAAGCCCCAGTTAAGATTGTCAGCCAGAGGGATGCATTTTGTACCATATTCCCCCCCCCAAATAAGACCTAACCAGAAAATAAGCCCTAATGCGTCTTTAGGAGCAAAAATTAATATAAGACCCGGTCTTATTTTTGGGGAAACACGGTAGATTTTTCTCGATGGCCTATCCGATTCCGGGTGTTGAAGTCTAACCAGTGGTGGGATTCAAATAATTTAACAACCGGTTCTCTGCCCTAATGATTTCTTCCAACAACCAGTTCACCAAACTGCTCAGAAAGTTAACAACTGGTTCTCCCAAAGTGGTGCGAACTGGCTGAATCCCGCCACTAACCCCTGGAAGAGAATATTTGTAGCTCACTGTTGAACTGTGGTGTCCTTGGCTGCTTTCCGAGCTTGGCTGTTTTCTTTCAGACGTTTCATGACCTAACTCTGGATCATGGCACTGATGATGTCACTGCTGTTGGATAATGAAACATCTGCAAGAAAACAACAAAGCTCGGATCAAGGACACCACAGTTCAGCCCTGAGCTACAAATAATTCTCTCTCCGTCTGCAAGAGAACAATCAAGCTCAGAAAGCAGCAAGGATCCCAGGAAGTCTGCACAGCTGAGGGGTGGCCAGAGATTGGGAAAGACCGGTCTAGCTGGGCATTGTACTCACAAATCAGATACTTCTTCTAGTATTTGTTTCGTTGGTTACACTGTTTAATAAGACTTGACAGTACTGTAACATTCCTAAAATTGATGAGTCTGCTTACAAATAGAGATCCTGCGGTTGTTGTTGTTTTTTATTTATTTATTTTTATATGCCGCCCTTCCCTGGAGACTCAGGGCAGCTTACAATGCGTTAAGCAATAGCCTTCACACTTTTGTATATTTTATACAAAGTCGGCTTATTGCCCCCACAAACCGGGTCCTCATTTTACCCACCTTAGAAAGGATGGAAGGCTGAGTCTACCTGAGTCAGGTTTGACAGCCTGAAGCAGCAGCTGTCCACAAACCTCTGAAAGTCAGGCTCTTGACCAAGTTAAATAGTTTGAGATTGCCACTGAGTTGACGTTACCTGAACAGTTGAAATACAGAGAGCCAATGTAGGGTTTGGGCTAAATATGGAAGATTCAGATTCTGATCCATCATTAGACCAAAAAATAGGAGGAGGAAAATATTGTGTAGGCCACACTGAATGTCTAAATTAAAAGAGAGACAGGAGTTTAACAAAGAGACAATAACATAAGTAGCGACAATTGCACATGCCATTCATAAATCGCTCTCACTGCATTCAGTGGAATGTATTTTCAGAGAAGTGGGAATGAAATGGGAACCTAAGAGGAATCCTATTCAAGTAATGCCACAAAGAAGAGGGAGTCAAGCTATTCTCCAAAGCACCTGAGAGTAGGACAAGAAGCAATGGGTGGAAACTAATAAAGGAGAGAAACAACCTAGAACTAAGGAGAAATTTCCTGACAGTTAGAACAATTAATCAGTGGAACAACTTGCCTCCAGAAGTTGTGAATGCTCCAACACTGGAAGTTTTTAAGAAGATGTTGGATAACCATTTGTCTGAAGCGGTGTAGGGTTTTCTGCCTAAGCAGGGGGTTGGACTAGAAGACCTCCAAGGTCCCTTCCAACTCTGTTATTTTATTGTATTCTAATAAAGAGGATTAGTTGAAATTAGGGGCAAGACAGCCAGGAATGTATTTGGGGCCCTTTCTCAGGACATGTTGATGGTCCACATCCTCCAAATTATGGAAGTTCAGCCTTTTTTTGGAAAGTTTATGGAGACCTAAGTTAGAGGCTGTTCATAGGCCTTATTTAGCCTATCGCTATCTGAGAGACCATAACAATACTTTTTTAAAATAATAGGTTATTCATATTCTCAGGGTTGTTGTTTTTTTTAAAAAAACTATTACCCTTTCAATATAAAAAGATTTTCAAAATAATACAAGGTTTTCCAAAGTAAGAGGAAAAAGCAGATTTCAAAAGCATTATTTTTTGGGGGGGAAAAATCAAATTATTCAGACATGGTAAGAAAGTTATCCATTAAAAGTATGTAAAAAATAAAGTCATCATCGACCATAGCTAAAATCATGGAATCGGAAAGGACAATTGAGATTACCAAGTTACTGCAATCTCTCTGATATATTCTGATATCACGAAGGTTTTCTGATACCTTGAAGTGTCAATATCACTTTATACCACACCAGTGAGACCACACTTGGAATATTTTTATAATTCCGGTCATCGGGATACAAAAAGGAGGCAGAGAGACTCTAGAAAGTGTACAGAGAAGAGCAACAAAGATGATTAAGGGTCTGGAAGCTAAATCACCTCAGGAATGGTTGAGGGATCTAGGTATGCCTAGCCCTGGCCTATCAAAGAAAAGGACTAGAGGTGATATGATAGCTGTCTTCCAGTACTTGAGGGGCTGTCACAGAGAAGGGTGTGTTGACTTATTCTCCAAAATACCTGAAGGCAGGACAAGAAGTAATGGGAGGAAGCTTGTTCCAACCTAGAAGTAAGGAGAATTTTTTTTGACAGTGAGAACAATTAATAAATGGAATAGCTTGCCTCCTGCAGCTGTGGGTGGTCTATCACGGGAGGTTTTCAGGAATAGACTGGACAACCATTTGACAGCCATTTGGTATTCACTTACTTTCCCTATCGGTTCACAAATGTGAGCATGCACACGTCCACGCATGTGCCTGGCCTTCCACACATGTGCTTTGCTGGTGCGCATGCTTTCCACGCGCCCAGCCTAAAAAACATGCCTAAATAGGATGGCATAGAGCCAAGGTGGGAAGTGGGGGGCACTTGTGATTTCTGCTACCGGTTCAAGCAAATCGGTCTAAACCGGCTGAAAACCATCTCTGTATAAGGTCTCCTGCCTTGAAGAGGGGGCTAGATTAGAAGACTTCCGAGGTCCCTCCAGCCCTATGATTTTATGTTCCGCGTTCTGATAGATGCCCATCTGCTCGAATACAATCAATAAAGGAATATTGAACACGATCACTAAAGGGGGTATTCCTTACCGCCTTCGATGATTAGTTCCATTGTTAGATGTTGTCTTCTTGTAACTTAAAACCGTTTATTCTGTGCATTGAACTCTACCAGGATCCAAGAAAGAATCTTACCCTCACACCTTCAGGTACTTAAAAAGAGTTTTCATATACTTTATTTATCATCTTTTCTCAAGTTTAAATTTACTCAATTTTCTCTATCTCTCACTTTAACTATTGTTTTCCAGTCTTTTAATTATCCTCCTTGCCGTTGTCTGCACAAATTCCAGGTTTCTATGAAACTTTATTCAAGGGTACCCAGAAATAGACTTTTTTTAAAAAAAAAAAAATTATATGCCACCCGTCTCCAGAAACTGAGGGCAGCTTACAATGCGTTAAGCAATAGCCTTCATACTTTTGTATATTTTATACAAAGTCAGCTTATTGCCCCCACAAACCGGGTCCTCATTTTACCCACCTTAGAAAGGATGGAAGGCTGAGTCGACCTTGAGTCTGGTGAGAATTGAACTTGCAGTAATTGCAGGCAGCTGGATATTAAATGCTGCCTTAGTAGGAGGCATTAGCCTCCTACGCCACTCAGGCTCCTTTTACAGATGGGTGCACTGGACTATACTGAACAAGTTTTTTGTCAAGACAGTTTCCCCCATCCAGTCCTTATGCATTTGATTTCTTTCTCCCAAAAGAAGCAATTGGCGATTTCTCTATTCAGTGTCATTCTGTTAGCTTCAATCCATTTTTTTCACTTATTAAGATCATCCACATTTTTTTTCTTTTAACGATCCTTTAATCTCTTGCATCGCTGTTGGGGCGACTGGGTGAAGCTGAGTGTTTACTGATTGAATGCCCTTCCTGATGCCTACCCAGAGTTCACAGCAGATAATTACTCATTGCATCCAGAGAGAGAAATAGCTGCCTCGACCTAGGATCGAACTCACAATCTCCTGATTGTGAGGAGGCTACTCCAGCTCTACTCTATGCACTGCCCTATTAAGATTATCTACATAATTACTTAAAATAATAGAGTGGTTCTGCATTCTTAATAATAATAATAAATAATAAATAAATAATCATCATAATCATCATAATAATTAATAAATAAATGATCATCATCATCATAATAACTTGGACAACCGAGGAAAATTGAGATGCTACTCTGAACATCATATATTTTAAGAAGATACTTGTTTGATACCTAGGATGCTAGCAGCAACCCGTATCAACCATTAGTACCAGTCAATCGTATTTGTGACACATCAATTGACTGAGTTTCATGTTTAATGAATAAAAGAGATAATTAATAATAGAGTTGTTCCGCACAATTAGAACTGCAGAAAAAACAATGGCTACCAACCTGCCTTCCATCGTGGATCTGTATACTGCACGAGTCAAAAAGAGGGCTGTGAAAATATCTACAGACCCCTCACATCCTGGACATAAATTGTTTCAACTTCTACACTATAGGGCATTGCACACCAGAACAACTAGACACAAGGACAGTTTTTCCCTGAATGCCATCTCTCTGCTAAACAACTAATTCCCACAATACTATTAAATTATTTACTAAGACTGTATTACTATTATTCTTCTCATCCTTCCTAGTACCTATCTTTTCCCACTTACGACTATAACCATGTTGCTTGTATCTTTACAATTTATATTGTTTTATTTGTTTCCAAGTACAATTTGATTGCTTATTAGTAACCTATGACTATCACTAAGTGTTGTATCTTATGATTCTTGATGAATGTATTTTATTTTTCTTTATGTACCCTGAGAGCATATGCACCAAAGACAAATTCCTTGTGTGTCCAATCACACCTATTCTATTCTATTCTATTCTATTCTATTCTATTCTATTCTATTCTATTCTATTCTATTCTATTCTATTCTATTCTATTCTATTCTATTCTATTCTATTCCATTCCATTCCATTCCATTCTTCTATTCTATTCTATTCACTGGTCTACTGGCTTTCAGCAAAACTCAAAATAACCAGACACTCTATTGATTCACAAGGCCAGACTATCAATCTTACTTAGTCTGAGTGAGGACACAGAGTTCCTGTAGTAAACTGAATTCATTGAACCAAACAAAAATGCAATCAAAGTGAAGCAAAAGTTCAAGGATTCCAGAAAACTAATTGAACCAGTCCGAAGGCCTCTCAAAAAAAGGCTTTTCCCCCAACCCTTAGCTGCAATTAAGTAAGGACTTACAGTAGATACAAACTCTGCTTTATCCAAAGGGAGTCTTGTTCTTTCAGTATTTATTGAAAGTTGGTGGAACTCTAGCTAGCTAAGCAGTCTGGTATCCAGTTCAAATCCTTTGGGAATGGGGGCTATAATAGTATTACCTGAAGTAGCTTTGCAGTGGTGAGGGCTTTGGCCTTCTGTGGTAGTCCTGCTAGTAGAACTGAACCAGAACATGTCTTCTTCTGCCTCAACCAAGGAGAAATCATTGTCTATTTATTTATTTATTATTTTATTTATTAATTTTATTTCTATACCGCCCTTCTCCCGAAGGACTCAGGGCGGTGTACAGCCTAATTAAAAACACAAAGACAGACAAAATTTAAAAATAATTAAAATTATTAAATAATAGGCCCAATTTATAAAACCCCAAATTTAAAATCCCATTTAAAACCAATTAAAATCTTTATATTGATAGCCCAGCCTGGCGGAACAACATGGTTTTGAGGGCACAGCGAAATACACGGAGATCAGAGATTTTGCGAATTTCTGGGGGGAGTTCATTCCAAAGGGCAGGGGCTCCCACAGAGAAGGCCCTCCCCCTGGGTGTCGCCAGCCGACATAATTTGGCCGATGGCACCCTGAGGAGACCCTCTCTGTGGGAGCGAACTGGCCGGTGGGAGGCCACTGGTGGCAGAAGACGGTCTCGAAGGTACCCAGGTCCAGTGCTAGGACAGGGGTCAGCAACTTTAAACATTCAAAGAGCCATTTGGACCTGTTTCCTACAGAAAAGGAAACACCAGGAGCCACAAAACCCTTCCCGTGCCTGACTATTTCTTGAGTGGCCACAAAATTAGCATATGTAGTTGAATTAAATGTTCTGTTTTCTTCTCTTGGATTTATCCATGGTTGGCCTACTGGGGTTGAGAAGCTCAATAAATCGCGTGCCGGCGGGTGTCGCACCTTGGTGGTTGTAATGCATATTTTGAGTGACAGGGAGCTACAACAGAGGGGTGAAAGAGCCACATGCGGCTCCAGAGCCACAGGTTGCTGACCCCTGGTCTAGGACAACACACCTGGATCCTTGTTCTGGATTGATGAGAAACCTTGAGTCATGTCAAAAGAGCCTTGGTAGTACAGGGGTTTAAGGCACCCTGTTATTAAGCTGGTTATTAAGACCAGCTGCCTGCAATTACTGCAGGGTTCGAATCTCGCCAAGGCTCAAGGTTGACTCAGCCTTCCATCCTTTCTAAGGTAGGTTAAATGAGGACCCAGTTTGTGGGGGCAATAAGCTGACTTTGTATAAATATACAAAAGGATGAAGGCTATTGCTTAACGCATTGTAAGCCGCCCTGAGTCTTCGGAGAAGGGCGGCATATAAATCAAATTAAAAAAAAATATATGAGTGATTCTCAAGTAGTTTTCAAACAAGCTTTGGATATTTATACATGTAGATTGGCTGCCCAGAGTCACTTGGCCTAAACTGAATAAATAAGTGAATAAATAAAAATAAATTATTGAGTTCAATGGCTTACAGTAGGAATTAGTAACGTCCACAATTTGTTCATCCATGAATGATAGTCTTTGCTTTACATTGCGCTAACAATAATAGTCACCTGGCATACAGCTTGACTCAAGGAAGTTGACAATTTTTAGACATTGTAAGGGAATCCCTATTATTGGCTCTGCCACCCCCATTTCTAAACCTAAGGTGATTTTTTTTTTTAGTACATTCAATATGGGTGTGGTGGTCTTTGGGATTAAAATTTGATTGGAAAATTTTAAACTGGGATTTAAACCTTTCCTGTGGACACATCGGTTGATTCTCCTTTTCCCCTTGGCTGAGTCTCCTTTGAGGAAAGCTTAATTTGGGATGATTTTATGGGTATTCCTATGCAATTTTCTCCTCAAAAGAACAGAATTGATTTGGCTTTCTTCTTCTTTTGCCTTGTGATTTCTTCAGAACAGAACAGAGTTGGAAGGACCTTGGAGGTCTTCTAGTCCAACCCCCTGCTCAAGCAGGAGACCGTGATGGCGAACCTATGGCACGCGCGCCACAGGTGGCACACGTAGCCATATAAGTAGGCATGCTAGCTAGACTGCTAGAGAGGCTCTGGAGGCTGGGAACAGGAAAAAAATGTCACTTCCTGTCCAACCGGAAGTTGGGAAACGGGCCGTTTCAGGCCTCTGGAGGGCCTCTGAGGGGATGGGGAAGGCTGTTTTCGCCCTCCCCAGATGCATAGAGAGGATCTGGAGCCAGGTGAGAAAGAAAAACGGGCCTACCGGGCCATCGCGTGCCAGGAGCGGGGGGGGGGAGAGGGGGTCACATGTGTATGCATGGGGCGGGGTGCATAGAATTATGGGTGTCAGCACACACGCGCATGAATCTCCCCCGCCCCCCCCTCCTGGCACACGATGGCAAAACGGTTAGCCATCACTGCCCTATATCAGGGGTCTCCAACCTTGGCAACTTTAAGACTTGTGGACTTCAACTCCCAGAATTCCTCAGCCAGCAAAACTGGCTGAGGAATTCTGGCAGTTGAAGTCCACAAGTCTTAAAGTTGCCAAGGTTGGAGACCCCTGCCCTATATCATTTTAGACAAATGGCCATCCAGCCTCTTCTTAAAAACCTCTAGTGATGGAGCACCAACAACTTCTGAAGGCAAGCTATTCCACTGGTTAGATTGTTTTTACTGCCAGGCAATTTCTCCTTAGTTCTAGGTGCGATCTCTCCTTACTTTGCTTCCATCCACTGCTTCTTTAATTGCCTTCTCGTCCTTTGGAAAATAGTCTGACTCTGTCCTCTTTGTGGCAGCCCCTCAAATATTGGGAAGACTGCTATCATGTCACCCCTAGCCCTTCTTTTCACTAGACTAGACATACTCAATTTCTTCATATGTTTTAGCCTCCAGCCCATAATCATCCTTGTTGCTCTTCTCTGCACTCTTTCCAAAGTCTCAACATCCTTTATATATTGTGGGGACCAAAATTGGATGCAGTATTCCAAGTGTGGCCTTACCTAGCTAGAGCCAGACTTCTACCAAATGATAATAACACTTCTTTCGTTGCTTTCCCTTTCCCTACTAAAAAGCAGGTGTTTTTATCAACACAGGTTTTGAAAATAGTTCCCATTCGCCCAGGAATAGGCCAAGAGACTGCAACCGATGCCTTTTTTTCTTGAGGAACAGTTTTATGTTTTGTTGCTCATCAAACTTCGAAGCAGATTTCACTAATAGCTAGTAATAGTTCTATGGCATCTTCCATCAACTATGAACCATATAGAACCAGCGGCTATAGAATTCCAGAGAACTGTTTAGGAATCAATCAGAAAAGACATTTGTTGCCAGTGGCATCAAGTTAGACACAGGAGCAATTCTTTTTTTCAGTAGGAAGATCCAGCTGCTTGAAGTGATACTCATACCCTGTTTCCCCGAAAATAAGACCCAACAGGAAAATAAGTCCTAGCATGATTTTTTCAGGATGCTCGTAATATAAGCCCTACCCCCAAAATAAGCCCCAGTTAAGATTGTCAGCCAGATGGATGCATTTAGTACAGCATTCCCCCCAAAATGGAAGCTCTCAGGAGCCTGACTGGCGTAGGAGGCTAATGCCTCCTACTAAGGCAGCATTTAACATCCAGCTGCCTGCAATTACTGCGAGTTCAATTCTCACCAGGCTCAAGGTCGACTCAGCCTTTCTAAGGTGGGTAAAATGAGGACCCGGTTTGTGGGGGCAATAAGCTGACTTTGTATAAAATATACAAAAGTATGAAGGCTATAGCTTAACACATTGTAAGCCGCCCTGAGTCTCCGGAGAAGGGCGGCATAAATAAAAAATAAATAAATAAAAAATAAATAAATAAATAAATAAATAAATAAATAAATAAATAAATAAGACCTAACCAGAAAATAAGCCCTAATGCGTCTTTTGGAACAAAAATTAATATAAGACCTGGTCTTATTTTCAGGGAAACACGATACTTTTTGGTTCAGGACTTGAAGAACCTAACTTTCACGTACAAGTAAATTAATTTTCTGGCTCTCATGAATTCAAGGATAGATTTGAAACTGATAGCCCCTGTCCCCTGCCTCAAGGTCAAGACTTTATTGTTATTTTAATATTGAGATGTTTTAAAACCATTAGCAATTTCCTAATTAATAGCAATAGCAATGGCACTTATATACCGCTTCACAGTGCTTTACAGCCCTCTCTAAGTGGTTTACAGTGTCAGCATATTTCCCCCAACAATCTGGATCCTCATTTTACCGACCTCGGAAGGATGGAAGGCTGAGTCAACCTTGAGCTGGTGAAAATCAAACTGCCAATTGCTGGCAGCCAGCAGTCAGCAGAAATAGCCTGCAGTACTGCACTCTAACCACTGTGCCACCACGGCTCTTTAAATAAACAAAGCAGTGGTGAAATCCAATTTTTTTTACTACTAGTTCTGTGGGCGTGGCTTGGTGAGCATAGTATGGCTTGGTGGGCGTGGCAGGGGAAGGATACTGCAAAATCTCCATTCCCACCCCACTCCAGGGGAAGGTTATTGCAAAATCTCCATTCCCTCCCCATTCCTGGGGGAAAGATACTGCAAAATCCCCATTCCCTCCCCACTCCAGAGGAAGGATACGGCAAAATCCCCATTCCCTCCCCACTCCTGGGGGAAGGATATTGCAAAATCCCCATTCTCTCCCCACTCTGGGGCCAGCCAGAGGTAGTATTTGCTGGTTCTCCGAACTACTCAAAATTTCCGCTACCGGTTCTCCAGAACCTGTCAGAACCTGCTGGATTTCACCCCGGTTCTAAGCATACTGAGCTGTAGACATCCATTTCAACCATGGGAAAAATTTTAATGTTGAGATATGTGATCACACAATATAGTTGCCATGTGGGGAAGAGTCTAGACATTCGCATGATGGCACCATTATCTTTTCACCTCTTTATCTGACTTGGTCAATAACGTTTGTCAAATGACTGGATTGATTTGGGGCAGATTAGGTAGAAAAGTTTTGAGTGTGTTCACTAGTGGGGCATCGTGATTTAGTTACATCTTGGCCAATCTGCTTCACATTCATTTTAAATTTACCATGAACAATTAAAAGTAACTTTTGACTAGTTAAGCAGCTAGGTAAGTAATCAGTCACTATCCTAATAGGAAATTAAACAGGACGTTTAGGATAGGGAGCCCCGTGTGCTGAGATGTTTAGTGGCTTTATAAGAACATACAGATCAATAGTTCTTCCAATAAATAAGATAATGAGATAGCTAATTAATACTTGTATAGCAATGTGTGTTAATATGTATTTTTTTATTTTTTATTTTATTTCGAATTTATATACCGCACCTTCTCCCGAGGGACTCAGGGCGGTGTACAGCCAGATAAAAACATACAATACAAACATTAAAAACGATTAAAAGGATATATATTAATTTGGGCCCAATTTAAGATAACAAACCAATTAAAAATATTTAAAAATATTTTTAAAAATATGTTAAGCCAGCCCGGCTTGCTGAAAAAAGAAAGTTTTAAGGGCACGGCAGAAGGCATCGAGGTCTTGGATTCTCCTTATCTCTGGGGGCAGCTGATTCCAGAGGGTAGGTGCCCCACAGAGAAGGCCCTCCCCCTGGGGGTCACCAGCCACATTGTTTGGCTGATGGCACCCCGAGGAGGCCCTCTCTGTGGGAGCGCACGGGTCGGTGGGAGGTCATCGGTAGCAGCAGGCGGTCTCGAAGATAACTAGGTCTTATGCCATGGAGCACTTTAAAGGTGGTAACCAACACCTTTAATATGCAAAGAGTAAATGGCTTCTATCTACAACTCATTTAAGCAGCTGCATCTACTTCCATAAATGCCACGAGGCTCCCATGTCTAGAATAGACGCAGCTGCTTTAATGACATTTGAGTTCATATTCAGTTCAATTTCATGAGCCACCCGGAGTCACTTGCTAAGATGGGAGGCTCTAGAAATCAAATAAGTAAATATTCCCTTGCCCTCCAAATGATCTCTTCCTATTTAGCACATCTGGAGTCACGTAGAAATTTTCCACCTGTCATTTGAAGTGAAATAAAACAATGGGCTTTCAGCTTGTTTTAAACGGACACAGTGATTTCTGTAATGTTTTGAAAGAACGAGCATTTATTTTAACAGTTTGCTTATTATTGAGTGCGTTGGGCTGAAGGTGTAGGTGTCATTCCCAACTGTTCTCTTCTGCTTCCTTTAGCTGTTCGAAGGCATGAAGGCGTATCGAGGCGTGGATGGCAAAATACGTTTGTTCCGACCAAGACTCAACATGGAGAGGATGTTACGGTCAGCTGCGCGAGCAACTTTGCCGGTGCGTAAATGCAAACATCTGGTTTTGTTCTTTGACTAAAGTAGGTTGAAATGAGAAGATGTTGGTCCTTTGTAATCAGGCATTTCTTTTTCTACCTTATTCTCAAGATGGTTGTTGCAGTTGCGATTTCTCTTGGTAATGTTTTGTGTGTGTCTGTGTGTGTGTGTGTGTGTGTGTGTGCTGATTTGATTGTGGAAAATGCCACTGCTGATGTTGCTATATTTTATTCCATCGCTTTCCATCGCTTTGACGCCTGCTATCCACACTTAGAAGGGACGCAGTGGCTCGGTGGCTAAGACGCTGAGCTTGTTGATTGAAAGGTCGGCAGTTCAGCGGTTCGAATCCCTAGTGCCGCGTAACTGGGTGAGCTCCCGTTACTTGTCCCAGCTTCTGCCAACCTAGCAGTTCGAAAGCACGTAAAAAATGCAAGTAGAAAAATAGGGACCATCTTTGGTGGGAAGGTAACAGCATTCCGTGCGCCTTTGGCATTGAGTCATGCCGGCCACATGACCACGGAGAGGTCTTCAGACAGCACTGGCTCTTCGGCTTTGAAACGGAGATGAGCACTGCCCCCTAGAGTCAGGAACGACTAGCACATATGTGCAAGGGGAACCTTTACCTTTATCCACACTTTTCTCCAAGAAGCTTAATTTTTTTTTAAAGAAAAAAGGGGGCCACTGTTGGAGGAAGTCTTGAGTACCAATAAAGGAGAGTATTTGTAGCTCAAGGTTGAAATGAGTGGTCCTTGGTGCTCTTTGAGCTTGCTTGTTTTCTTGCAGATGTTTCATTATGTTTCATTCACCGATGATGTTACCTACTTTGGGTAATGAAACATCTGTAAGAAAACAAGCAAACTCAGAGAGCAGCAAGGAAGTCTTGAGTGGCATCTGCCTTTAGGAATTATCCTGAAATACGGGAAACTCTGAAGACAACAGACTGCTGGAAAGATGATTGTGGAAGAAAAGGGAGAACGTGTATACATCCTCCTCAGTCCCTTCATTCTTGAGTTCATGTTTCATCCATGAGAATGTAATTGAAGTTACCTTCAAGTAGTGTCTACTACCACCCCTGTTTTCTCACCACTGCCAGAAGGAAAAATACTTCCCAACTACACCCTTCTGTGATGATCATTTTGAAACCTGTTTCACAGCTGTGATAAAGCTACTTAAACCAACTCATTTCTTGGGTGGCTACAGCCATAAATTTATTTAGCACTGTAGCCATGGGGGCGCAGTGGTTAGAATGCAGTATTGCAGGCTAACTCTGCTGACTGCCAGCAGTTCGATACTGACCATCTCAAGGTTGACTCATCCTTTCATCCTTCCAAGGTCAGTAAAATGAGGACCCAGATTGTTGGGGGCAATGTGCTGACTCGGTAAACAGTTTAGAGAGGACTGTAAAGCACTGTGGAACGGTATATACCGTATTTTTCGGACTATAAGGCACACCTGACTATAAGACGCACCTAAATTTAGAAGAGGGAAAACAACAACAAAAAAAAGTTTTTGGCCTCTGGGTGCCCCATTTTCAGGCCTTTTTTTGGGCCTTCTTTGGGCCTTTTCCAGGCTTTTTTTGGCCCGTTTTCAGGACTTTTTTCGGCCTGTTTTTGAAGCTTTTTTCAGCCTGTTTTTGAGGCTTTTTTCCGCCCCCTTTTGAGGCTTTTTTCAGTCCATTTTTGAGGCTTTTTTCAGCCCATTTTAAAGGCTTTTTTCGGCCCGTTTTTGAGCCCTTTTTCAGTCCATTTTTGAGCCTTTGTTCAGTCCATTTTTGAACCTTTTTTCAGCCCATTTTGGGGCTTTTTTTCAGCCTGGTTTTGAGGCTTTTTTCAGCCCATTTTTTTCAAAAAAGAAATGGGCCCAAAAAGCCTCAAAAATGGGCCCAAAAAAAGCCTCAAAAATGGGCTGAAAAAAGCTCCAAAAACAAGCCCCAAAAAAGGCCCAAAAATGGGGTGTTCAGAGGCCAAAAAACAGCTAGCGGGCTTTAGCAATATTCTGTCTATAAGACGCACAGACATTTTCACCTCCTTTTGGGAGGCAAAAAAGTGTGTCTTATAGTCCGCAAAAAATAAGTCTAAGTGCTTTAGGGGTATAGCTTGTTGCACACTAATAGCAGATGGGTAGACATCCTGGAACAGCCCTACCTTTGAACAACCAATCTAAACAGAGGTTCTTATTCGGGTGTTTCAACCAAGATTGTTTCTAAGCGTTGCCTCCTTCTCTTTCTACCTGCAGGGTTTTGACAAAGAAGAACTTCTGCAGTGTATCCAGAAACTGGTGGAAGTTGAGAAGGAGTGGGTACCCTATTCAACCTCTGCTAGCTTGTATATCCGCCCTACTTTAATTGGGACAGAGGTGGGGAGAAAATACACTTTTTTTTTGTTCCTTCTTTCCTTCATTCCTTCTCAACAACCCCAATGGCAAACCACAACCACACAAAAACAGTGATGTCAGGTCAAGCCAATGCTTATTACAGTCAAAGACCAGAGCAAGTTAAAAACACTCAAGGAACATCCAATTAAAAAAAATCTAGACTAAAATAATAAATAACCATTACTTCTATATTAAAAATCACAGTTTGGCACCCAATCTATCGGTTGCACAAAACGAACAAAACACAACATAATATACCATAATATCAATCCTTAAACTGTGAGGCCCGTAGTCATTAAATACTAAAGTGCAAGAAAGTGATTAATGCAAAAGGGTTTGCTGCATTAATTGGGTAAAATATCTATGATGCAGAGGTGGGTTTCAGCAGGTTCTGACCAGTTCTGGAGAACCGGTAGCGGAAATTTTGAGTAGTTCAGAGAACCGGTAGTAAAAATTCTGACTGGCCCCGCCCCCATCTATTTTCTGTCTCCCAAGTCCCAGCTGATCGGGAAGAAATGGGGATTTTGCAGTAATCTTCTCCTGGAGTGGGTGGGAATGGAGATTTTACAGTATCCTTCCCCTGGAGTGGGGTGGGAATGGAGATTTTACAGTATCCTTCCCCTACCACGTCCACCACACCACGCCCAACAAGCCATGCCACGCCCAACAAACCACACCCACAGAACCGGTAGTAAAAATTTTTGAAACCCACCACTGCTATGGTGGATTAATTGCCTGTTTCCAACGAATCCCCAGCACTGCAGCGCAAAATCTATCCACCTTGTGCTGACATTGTGATGTCCACAACATCTCACTTTTATGTGCTCACGTCCCAGTGTCTGATGCAAGGATGTAAGGGCAGTATTATGCGTGTTTTCTCTCTTCTCGAGCCCCATTCTGGTCTTACCTGGCATCTTCTGTGAACTTTGCCATTGTGTCATTGCTTTCTGGGAGCCAGAGAATACAGGTAGTCCTCAATTTACAACCATTCTACCATATGAGCCGCAGTGGTGCAGTGGTTAGAGTGCAGTACTGCAGGCTACTTCTGCTGACTGCAATTTGGCAGTTCGAATCTCGCCAGGCTCAAGGTTGACTCAGCCTTCCATCCTTCCGAGGTGGGTAAAATGAGGACCCAGATTGTTGGGGGCAATAGGCTGACTCTGTAAACCACTTAGAGAGGGATGTAAAGTACTATGAAATGGTATATAAATCCACACTGAAAAAAGTGACTTACGAGCAATCCTTGCATCGATGTCCACTACAGGATGCCCACATGATTAAAATTCAGGTGCTTGGCAACTGGCATGTGTTTATAACAGTTGCAGTGTAATGGGGGTCATGCCATTGCCGTTTGCGAACTCTCCAGTTGGCTTCCAACAAGTATTGTCAGTGAGGAAGCCACATTCACTTTACAACAACGTGACTCATTTAACAAATGCAGTGCTTCGCTTAACATTTGTTCCAAGAAAGGTCTTAAAATTGGGTGCGACTCACTTTTAACAACTGGCTTGTTTAGCAATGGAAATTCTGCTCCCGATTGGGGTTGTAAGCCGAGGACTGCCTGCACGAAGTTTATTTAAGCTTTCTAACATTTTTTTCTCTTCTGCTTGGAGTAGAACTGAGATTCTTGTGGCAGTGAGTGACCCCTTCTTTGGGTTTAGGAGATCTCATTCCACGGGAATTTATCTAGTGTTTCCTTAGGGACAGGCGAGGAAAATAAAAAGAAATAAGGATTGCTTTGCTTTTCCTAGGCAATCTTTGCAAAAGTGAAAAAAAAAACCAAGAATTTACTGCTGTTATGGTTGACAATAGTTCCACCTAGTGGCAATCTTTTATCAGTTCATTACACACATTGAAATTTTACCCTCCTTTTTCTCCTAAACGAGGGGTCGGCAACCTGCAGCTCTGGAGCCATATGTGGCTCTTTCACCCCTCTGGTGTGACTTCCTGTCACTCAAAATATATGTCCCAGCTGCTAATGTGTGATACCCGCCAGCACACAATTTATTGAGCTTTTTAACCCCCGGTAGGCCAACCATGGATAAATCCAAGAAAAGAAAAGTTTCAGAAGAAAACAGAACGTTTAATTCAACTCAAGCGCTCCATAGCATAGGACCTGGATACTTACGAGACCGCCTTCTGCCTCCGATAGCCTCCCATCAACCAGTACGCTCCCACAGAGAGGGTCTCCTCAGGGTGCCGTCGGTTAGACAGTGTCGACTGGCGACCCCCAGGGGGAGGGCCTTCTCTGTGGGGGCACCTGCCCTCTGGAACGAGCTGCCCCCGGAGATTCGTCAGATTCCCGACCTTCGTACCTTTCGCCGCACCCTTAAAACACTATTATTCCATCAAGCAGGGCTGGCCTAAAATATTATTTTAATGGGTTATTTTATTTTAGATTATTGGCCAAACTATTTAATAATTTTAAATTGTTTTTAACTTTTATATTGTTGGTTTTTATCTTGGCTGTACACCGCCCCGAGTCCTTCGGGAGAAGGGCGGTATAAAAATTTAATAAATAAATAAACTACATATGCTAGTTTTGTGGCCGCTCAGGAAATAGTCAGGCACAGGAAGGGTTTTGTGGCTCCTGGTGTTGTCTTTTCTGTGGGAAATGGGTCCAAATGGCTCTTTGAGTATTTAAGGTTGCCGACCCCTGTCCTAAACATAACAGGCTGTGTCTACCATGAGGCAGTCAGTGGATTAGGATAAATGAGCGGTGAGGGCCAAACCTTTGTTAGATGTCCTTCCATAAAAAACAATAATTTCATTGCACCTTAAAACATAAAACTCTTTGCAACTGGTCCCTGTCCCAACCCGCATTTAATGTCTGGGTTCTGACATTGCATACTGAAGGGGATAAAACGGGACTGAATCATATATTATTCAACATTCTGTCAATAACCCAGCCCTTGATTTAGCAGGTTGTGTGAACTGAGCTACTTTATCAAATCATAAGAAGACGTTTTTATATGTTGCAGCCTGTTATTTGAGCATAGACATTGGCTTTAAGTGACAAGTCTGTGCGTGTCCCTTTGAGGAGAGCCTCAAAGAGAAATGCTCTAAAGCAACTGTTGTACAAGTAGTCCTCAGTTCAAAACCACAATTGGGATCCTCAACTCCATCACTAAACAATGTGATTGTTAAGTAAGACATCACAGGACTGCAATGGACTCACAACCTCACTCCCACTGCAGTCGTTAAGCTAATTACCTGTAGTTGTTCCGTAAGACATCATGTGACTGCAATTAACTTATGATCTCACTTCTCCCTTTGTCATTAAACAAACCACCCATGGCCATTAAGCGAGACATCACATGACCACAACTTGCAATTTCACTGCTGGCTTCTCTATTGACTTTGTTTGTTGGAAGCCAGCTGTGAAGTGCACAAATGGCAATCACACGATTTTGAGCTGCTGCGATAGTTGTAAATATGTGTGCCGGTCATAAAGTTACTTTTTCAGTTCTGTCGTAACTCTAAACAGTCGCTAAACAAGGCAATTCTTAAGCAAGGTCTACCTATAACTTCTGGTACTGCCATTTGACAGATCTGTCGCATAACTCAATGCCTGCAGTTGCAAAATCACAGATTTATAGACCCATGAAGTTGGAAGCAGTGGTGGGTTCCTCCCGGTTCGGCCCGGTTCTCCCGAGCCGGTAGCGGTGACGATATGACATCACCGAACCGGTTCTGCCCCCCACCCCCTGCGTCATCCCCCCCGCGCCCCGCCCCCCCGTGTTATTCTTACCTTTTATTTGGCCCCATCCCCAATCTATTGCTGCCTCCTGAGTCCCAGCTGATGGCTAGAGGGAAAAAAACTGTTTAAACTCTTGCTGTGGGGCTTCAAAGGGCCGCCCTACAGCTGATCAGTGTTAAAAGAAAACAAATGAGTACACCGGTGCCTGCAAAAATACATGAGTAGACCAGTGCCTGCAAAAAGAAATGGGTAGATCGGTACAGCTCTGCAAGCAGTTAAAAGCCTGGTAGACTAGTACCTCTGCTAAATCCTAAATAATTGTCACATGACCATCAAGCCACGCCCACAAAATAAGCCACGCCCACAGAACCGGTAGTAAAAAAATTTAGAACCCACCCCTGGTTGAAAGGATGTATTTGAGCCACTAAATCCAACTCTTTGCTTATTGAAGGAACCTGAAGCATACCCAACACTTCTGCTCTGATAACCTACAACAAAGGATGTTTTTTGCTTCCTTAACCCATTGGTTCGGTTGATGACAGGAAACGTTGGGACAATTTTTCTTTACATTCTATGCTATTTCAGTTTTATTGAAGATTAATATAAGAACTGGATAAGAACCCATAAGTGCAATGAATTTGTCTTCCTTTCTTCTGCGTAGCCATCTCTTGGAGTCAAGAAGCCATCAAGGGCCATTCTTTACGTGATCCTGAGCCCTGTAGGGCCCTACTTCTCAAGTGGGACCTTCAACCCCATCTCCTTGTGGGCAGATCCAAAATTCGTCCGAGCTTGGAAAGGTGGGACGGGAGACTGCAAATTGGGAGGGTAAGTGAATCTTGTTGCAGCCATCCTCATTATGTTCTGTCCCCGTATCACGCACACACCCCCACAGACGGCCCGGAGTTAATAAGCCACACGACAGAACTCTTTGATGATAAAGCTGACAGCAACCCAGTGGCTAGCTGCCAATTCAGACTTTACTCACACAAAACAAAGATTAGACTGCAAGCATTCCGATAAAACAGGCAGAGTTTCAACAATACAAGGATTAATCCAAATGCAGTCCGATAAAGCAGGCAAAGTCCAGTAAAGCAGAGATCATGGAGTAATTCCAGTTTTTGCTCGTCACAAACTGAACCGGCCACCACACCCACATTTATACCCTGTGGGGTGTGGTCCAGTGACTCAGCTAATCTCTGGCATGCCTTCCCCTCTGCTGTGCACACTTCTCCCTGCGCCTCTGTCGAGGGTCCAGCCAGCACTTATCTTCCTCATCGCTGTCCACCTGTGGCTGCGGGGACGTGCTTGGCTCTGAGCCTATCGTTTGGCCTTCAGTGTCCTCCGGAGGCATTGCCAGAGAGGAGGGTCCTGGAGAGGGAGGCCTTGCCAACTCCTCTCCCTCACTCTCAGAGTCTGCATCTGTCGATAGCCCAGGCTCAGGCAAGAGAGCCACAACACATTAAGACAAGGACGGGCAAGTGATAGCAACTTTACAATCTGTAAACGTCAACTCCCAGAATTCCTGCGCCAGCTTGGGAGAATGCATTGAGAATGCATTTTGGGAATATATAAACTCTTTTTTTAAAAAACTAAAGGCTGGAGATATGCTCCTCAAAACTGATAGGCAAAGACAAAGTAGCGTGTGGAGTCATAGGAAGAATTCGGTTTGAGATCTTGGTGCAGTTCAATTGATTAAACACAACGTGATTCATTGATCTCAGCTTCAGATACTTCAACCTACTGGACCTTCTGAGGTTGCAGAATTAAGCTATGCTAAATCTGTGCAGTGTTATTATATTAACAGCCTTCTGGGATGTTTTTAGACAGAATGATAGAGTTGGAAGGGACCTTGGAGGTCTTCTAGTCCAACCCCCTGCAGGAGACCCTACTATTTCAGTCAAATAGTTGTCTAATCTCTTCTTAAAAATCTCCAGTGTTGTAGCACCCATAACCTCTGGAGACAAGTTGTTCCACTGATTAATTGTTCTCACTGTCAGGATATTTCTCCTTATTCTAGGTTTTTTGGCTTTGCAGTCTGATCTATAGCATGGTCTTGTCTGATGGCCTCCCAGCCAACTGCTAACCAGGCCTGGCTCTATTTAGATTCTGAGGTCACATAAGGTCATACGTATCTTGGCTACCTGTTTGCACATAAAAGTATCAGTGGTGGAAGGCCCAGTAAGATCTCCATGCCCATAAATATGAGCAGTTCCATAAAGTTCAGTGTGCTACTCTGTACTGTATGTGGTGTCCATAACCCAAATGATTTTGAAGCCTAAATTCTGAATAAAATCCATCCGCCAATTTGCTCACAACTTTGAGAACAAAATAGAATAGAATAGAATAGAATAGAATAGAATAGAATAGAATAGAATAGAATAGAATAGAATAGAATAGAATAGAATAGAATAGAACCCCCTGCTTAGGCAGGAAACCCTACACCAGGGGTGAAATCCAGCAGGTTCTGACAGGTTCTGGAGAACCGCTAGCGGAAACTTTGAGCAGTTCGGAGAACCGGCAAATACTACCTTTGGCTGGCCCCAGACTGGGATGGGAATGGAGATTTTGCAATATCCTTCCCTCAGGAGTGGAGAGGGAATGGGGATTTTGCAGTATCCTTCTCCTGGAGTGGGGTTGGAATGGAGATTTTGCATCCTTCCCCTGCCATGCCCACCACGCCACGCCCACCACACCACACCACGCCCACCAAGCCACTCCCACAGAACCGGTAGTAAAAAAATTTGGATTTCCCCACTGCCCTACACCACTTCAGACAAATGGTTATTCAACATCCAAATATGCTTTGACCAGTCTCTTGCATATCTTTGTCATAAGGACCTCTATGAAAGCAATAGTATAATATCATGTGACTAGGTGGGCGTGGCTATCTGGTCAGAGTCATTTCTGGAAGGTCCTCGCATTTACGACCAGTCCTCGCACTTACGACCCGACTCATTTGTTTTCTTTTAACACTGATCAGCTGTAGGACGGCCCTTTGAAGCCCCGCGGCAAGAGTTTAAACAGTTTTTTTCCCTCTAGTCATCAGCTGGGACTCAGGAGGCAGCAGTAGATTGGGGGTGGGACCAAATAAAAGGTAAGAATAACATGGGGGGGGAGAACCGGTTCGGTGACGTCATATCGTCACCGCTACCGGCTCTGCCGAACCGGACCGAACCGGGAGGAACCCACCACGGTATAATATCTTGGCTTCTTAGTCCTCTGAAATCCCTGTCTCAAACATGCTTTTTCAAAAGACAGCTGGATTGTTTTTTTTTTTCTCCTTGAGGAAGATATTTTGCTTCTCATCCAAGAAGCATCGTCGGTTCTGGCAGGATAATGGGGACAATGGAAAGGTTAATTCTGACAGGATGGCGTGGAGGGGGCGGGGTTAAAAGGATCATATTTCTTTGCAGTTGTCCTGGAATAGACAGGACCATTGGTTTGAAAGAGGTGTAAAAAAGGCCATTTATGTTAAAACTGAGCGGCCCTCTCTCATTGGGGGTGGGTGAGAGGGATAAGACACTACCTGTCTCCTGTCTACAACTCAGTCCTTTCAGCAGTTCCAAGAAGGCTCCACCCCCATTTGCACTCTGGTACAGATCTCTGACCTCCGGGTGTTTCGCTGTCCACTGAAGACCCTGTTGTTCCGCCAGGCCGGGCTATCAACATAATAATTTTAAATTGGGGTATTTTAAATTTCTGGGGTTTTAAATTGAGCCGAATTTATTTAATAATTTTAAATTTTTAATTGATGTTTGTCTTGTGTTTTTAAATAGGCTGTACACCACCCTGAGTCCTTCAGGAGAAGGGCGGTATAGAAATAAAATTATACTTATACTTACTTATACTTATACAAGCTAGGTTCAGATACTCCCTTAGCTCGAAACCCAGCTATTATTCCAGTTACAGCCTGCCTGTATCTAGGAGTACTGGGTTAGGAAATATTTGGTAAATATTAGAAGGCAATTCACTTGTAGGTATATTCTCAAACATATAAATGGCCTTTTTTGCTCTGTGCCCCAAAGGAATTATGGCTCTTCGATTTATGCCCAACGTGAAGCCATGGAATTGGGGTGCCAGCAGGTCCTCTGGCTTTATGGTGATGACCATCAAATCACAGAAGTCGGGACGATGAATCTTTTCCTATATTGGCGAAATGAAGATGGAGGTATGGGGTCAGACTTGATTGAACTGCCACCTGAAGCTTCCTACCCCTTAATCTTAACTGCTATATTGGAAATAAATGGCTTTTTCTTGAGCTTTCCATCCTACATATGGTTCCACCATGCAAAGATGTGAGAGGCGGGGAGCCTGGAACCTGTTGTGACTCAGGCCCAAGTAAGTAGTAGGAAAATCAGTCAATGAAAAAACAAACAAACTTTATTTGAACAGCTGAGAATTACTTCATTCCCAGCGTCGTTCAACTAAATTAAAGCAAATTCCTCCCAACACAAATTCAGTCCTATCGCAAACCTTGGTCCAATTAGGCAAACTGCCAAAGGCCTTTCTTGGCAAACGTTCAGAAGTCACAGATACAAAAATAAATACAAGACGTAGACGAAGAAGAAAATGAAGCTACCAACGTTGTTTTCTGGCAAAGCCCAAACACCGTTGCTGGTCTGTTTTAAGCCTTATGGGAGGGGCCAATCATCTCTTGGCCCTACTCCCGAGTTGTCCTCTTTGCTTGAGCTGCTCTTGCCTTCTGGCAGCTCTTCTCATGTGTGCATTAGGTACAGGCTCCTCCTGTTCCTCTGCCTCACTCCTATCAGTCTCTGGAGGCTCTGGAGTCTGCACTTCACTCCCTGATGGCCCTGGCCCCATCTCTGCCTCTGACACAGAGCCCTCATCCGAGCCTTCCCCTGACTCCAGGACTGGCCCATGTTCTTCCTCAGCCTCATCACTGTCTGACTTCGCTGCCAGCTCCACAGGCTGTTGGCGGACCACAACAGAACCTCAGACCCAAGTGCTTCTCAGAAACTCTTGGGTGTGGTTTCAGAGGCCTTCACCATTGCTAACAAGTTAGTTATAGATGGGGAAAATGAATAAATACATTGTTAAGTCAACTTAATGAATGTCATATAATTATGAAATATAGAGTCATAACTGGCTGTATAGCTACATTCAGAGAATACTCCTAAATGACTTTACATCAGATTGGAGAGTAGTATTAAGGGAACTTTGACCTGGGCCCTGGGCTGTTCCATCTTTTGTCCTAATAATTTGGGTAAAGGTGGGATTATGACATTTGCAGAGCATGCAAAACTAGGACTGGCTAATACTTTAGAAGAGAAAAAGAAGATTCAAAAAGATCAAGTAGACTTGAACGTGGGCCAAAATGAAGAGGATGAAATTTAAATTAGAAAAACTTAAAAGTCTTACATCCAGATAGAATGAATAATGAAAGTCCCATGTATAAAATTTGAGATGGGGTGATCCAGGAGATCGTGTGAAAAGCGCTTGGTTACTGTAGCAGAGTTGGGTGTTTTCCTCAATCTGGAGAGCCTTCAGATGACCACTTACGCCCTGGGGAAATTACCACTGGACTACTGCAATGCACTGAACGTGGGGCTGCCCTTGAAGACCATCCAGTTGTTATCTCATCTGGATGGTTGGCTCTGCAAAACAGATGAAGTTATGCCATCTTAAATAAACCATAAGGACCTTATGATGCAATATAAGGACCTTCACATGTCATGTTAACAGGGATGGGCTGCTGGGGGTTCGCAGGGGTTCGGGAGAACCTCTAGCTAAGATTCTGTGCAGTTCAGAGAACCCCCAAATCCCACTCCTGGCTGGCCCTGCCCATCCCCTCCCAGGAGTCCCCATGCGGCCCATTTTGGATGCACGTAAGTGGAGGGTGCACATGGAGGCTCAGAGATGGTGAAAAATGGGCCTACCGGAAGTTCGGGAAGGCCGGAAACGGGCCCATTTCTGGCCTCCAGAGCCTGGGGAGGCTGTTTTTGCCCTCCTGGAGGCTTGAGGAAAGCCTCTGGAGCCCGGGGAGGGCATAAATGCCACCCGCCGCCATGGTGCAGGAGGCCGACTAGGCCACACCCACCATGGTCACACCCATCCAGCAACCGGGCAGAGAACCCCTTGCTAAAATTTTTGAAGCCCACCTCTGCATGTTAATATGATGGCTGGATTCTTAAAACATATTGAATCACAAACTATCCAACCCCATTTTAACCTAGTCTAGCATTATGTGCAAATCCAAATATTACATCTTCTAAAAGATGAGCGTATTTGTTTGTTTTTCAAATTCACCTACCTTCCAAAAAGTAAGAAGGAAAATTCTTCAGTACGGCAAATATCAAAGCAGAATTATAGCAGAACATCTTAGAATATTTTTTTCAAAAACCTCTTCTTACAGCTGCTATAACTATCATTTCTATACAATTATATAATGCTGTACTTTTATGCTCAAGTGTCCTGCCTTGTATTGACAGACGATGAGCTGGCAACCCCACCTCTAGATGGCATCATTCTTCCTGGTGTGACGAGGCAAAGCATCTTAGATCTGGCACGCAAGTGGGTAGGTAGCCATCTGCTCGGATAGTGCGGACCTTTCTATGTGCTATCTACAATAGACTACCATGCCAGAGGTGGTATTCAGCAGGTTCTGACCAGTTCTGGAAAACCGGTAGCAGAAATTATGAGTAGTTCTGAGAACCGGTAAATACCACCTCTGACTGGCCCTGCCCCCATCTATTCCCTGCCTCCCGAATCCCAGCTGATTGGGAGGAGTTGGGGATTTTGCAGTAACCTTCCCCTGGAGTGGGGAGGGAATGGGGATTTTACAGTATTCTTCACCTGCCATGCCCACCAAGCCCCGCCCACCAAGCCCCGCCCATAAAACCAGTAGTAAAAAAAATTGAATTCCACCACCGTACCATATTTCTTCCAAATCCTAAATCAGCTTGCAGTGGAATTTCCATTCAGCTCACAGACTAACTTGCAACCTCTTGCTTTGGTTATCGGCAGAATATAGACGAATATATTAATAATTGACTCAGTGATTGGCAAAGAGTGGAATCCCAAAGGTGCTTTTTTCAAAAGGCAATTGGACTTTCTTTGTTTTTCCTTGAAGACGTTTCTCTTCTCATCCCAGAAGCTACTTCTGAACTGAAGCTTCTTCTGAACTGAGAACTGAAGAAGCTTCTTGGACGACAAGCAAAACGTCTTCAAGGAAAAACAAAGAAAATCCAGTTGCCTCTTGAAAAAAGCGCCTTTGAGACAACCATGACCTGGATGATTGAGAATCTCCACAGACACAAAGAAAGGAATAGACAGATAGTTCTGGATCAGGCAAGGCCCATCCTAGATGCAGTGGTGGGTTCCTCCCGGTTCCGCCCGGTTCTGCCGAGCCGGTAGCGGTGACGATATGACGTCACCGAACTGGTTCTCCCCCCGCCCCCCCCACCCCCGCGTTATTCTTACCTTTTATTTGGCCCCACCCCCAATCTATTGCTGCCTTCTGAGTCCCAGCTGATGGCTAGAGGGGAAAAAACTGTTTAAACTCTTGCCGCGGGGCTTCAAAGGGCCGCCCTACAGCTGATCAGTGTTAAAAGAAAACAAATGAGTAGACCGGTGCCTGGAAAAATAAATGGGTAGACCAGTGCCTGCAAAAATACATGAGCAGACCGGTGCCTACAAAAATAAATGGGTAGACCAGTGCCTGCAAAAATACATGAGCAGACCGGTGCCTACAAAAATAAATGGGTAGACCAGTGCCTACAAAAATACATGAGTAGATCGGTACAGCTCTGCAAGCAGTTGAAAGCCTGATAGACCAGTACCTCTGCTAAATCCTAAATAATTGTCCCAGGACCATCAAGCCACGCCCACAAAATAAGCCATGCCCACAGAACCGGTAGTAAAAAATTTTAGAACCCACCCCTGCCTAGGTGGCATTGGGTCTCATAATTGGTGCTCATAATCATCATGAAAAGCCAACCAGATGCCTCAACTGTACTTGTCCGTCTTCAGACATGATTTCCTTGCAACTGATATTTGAAGGCATGTGACCCTTCACCTGGAGATAATATTGAATCTTCAAAACTAATCACTCTTGATGAACCCATGAGCCTGAATTTGTCCCATCTCTTTTTGAAACAATTCAAGTTAGAGGCCAACCATCTGGTATTCTGGTAATTAATTCTGGAAGTTAATCATGTGCTGTAATATGATGAAATCATAGTCCAGTCTTAAGTACCCCTTATTCGATGATCTAATAGCAACTACATTGACATAACCATGTTTTGCCCTGCCTGTTGGATCAGGCAAAGGATAGTTACTAAAGATGATTCTATGATTCTATGTTGTTGTGTTTTATTCAAGCTTAATGAGACACAGCTCTTTAAGCTACTGTTATAAGTACTGAAAAAGCCAGGATGGATGGATGGATGGATGGATGGACGGACGGACACACAGATGCATAGATAGATGCATAGATAAACAGTCATGAGGTTCAAATCTTATACCTACTTTTCCTATTTGTGCGCCCTAACAGGCAGAAACCAGTTGATAATTTGTCCAAAAAGCAATACTGATTAGTCTACGTCATGGGTGTCAAACTCACCGTGTCATGTTGCTGTCATGTGACGTTTCACGACATTTTCCCCATTCACAGAGCTGAGGTGGGCATGGCCTACGCATGACGCATCTGCCCCGCGGGCTGCCAGTTTGACACCCCTGATCTATGTAGTTACTAGAAGTGATGTTCAACTTGGAGTTGGCTTTACTTTTATCTCAGCTAGGTGGCAGCATCTATATATTTTTTAAAAAACTGAGCAGGGTTGAACATGGTTAATACTCCGATGGTGACCATCAAGAGGTGCTTGGGTTAAATTGGGAAGTTGAGGAAATATCTCAGAAGAAGGCAGTGAGAAATCACTGCTATATTGAAAAACTGCACTGTTGTATTGAAAACTGCTATATTGAAAATTACCCGGGTGTCTCCGTGAAGCCTCTAAGAGCTGACTTAAAGAGGGTTTACAGTTTATAAATATAAACTCTTTACATTGTAAACAATTGTTGTTGTTGTTGTTAGTTGCGAAGTCGTGTCCGACCCATGTCCCCATGGACAATGTTCCTCCAGGCGTTTCTGTCCTCTACCATCCCCCAGAGTCCATTTAAGCTCACACCGACTGCTTCAGTGACTCCACCCAGCCACCTCCTTCTCTGTCGTTCCCTTCTTCTTTTGCCCTCAATCTTTCCCAGCATTAGGCTCTTCTCCAGGGAGTCCTTCCTTCTCATTAGGTGGCCAAAGTATTTGAGTTTCCTCTTCAGGATCTGGCCTTCTAAAGAGCAGTCAGGGTTGATCTCCTCTAGGACCAACCAGTTGGATCACCTTGCAGTCCAAGGGACTCGCAGGAGTCTTCTCCAGCACCAGAGTTCAAAGGCCTCAATTCTTTGGCGCTCAGCCTTTCTTATGGTCCAACTTTCACAGCCATACATTGCAACTGGGAAAACCATAGCCTTGACTATACAAACTTTTGTTGGCAGGGTGATGTCTCTGCTTTTTAGTAAGCTATCTAGATTTGGAGCCCAGGAAAATAAAATCTGTCACTACCTCCATTTCTTCCCCATCTATTTGCCAGGAATTGAGAGGGTGGATGCCATGATCTTAGTTTTCTTAATGTCAAGTTGCAAGCTAACTTTTGCACTCTCGTCCTTCAACCACATCAAGAGGCTCTTTAGTTCCTCTTCACTTTCTGCCGTTAGAGTAGTATCATCTGCATATCTGAGGTTGTTGATATTTCTCCCGGCAATCTTAATTCCAACTTTTGATTCATCTAGTCCTGCCTTTCTCATGATGTGCTCTGCATATAAGTTAAATAGGAATCTTAGCTCTTGACAAACATAATTTCTAGAACTGCTTTCTTATCTTTTTTCAGGGTGAATTTAAAGTATCTGAGCGATACATTACTATGAGTGACCTCACAACTGCCTTGAAGGACAAGAGGGTGAAGGAGATGTTTGGGGCTGGAACAGCTTGCGTTGTATGTCCTGTTTCAACAATACTCTACCTGGGAGAGGTAAGAGCCAATTTTCTGGAGATTCAGATTTGTTACTACCAGCTAATTCCAATTTCTTGATAAACTTCAACAAATCCTCATCGAACTCTGTAAGTTCTTTAGTAAGACATTGTTTGAAATTTGGATAGTGGACTGCAAAGCTATATTTATCTGGCCAGTAAATGTCCTTAGTATTCAGATAATAAATGTTAAGAACACCCTTAAGACATTTTTAAAGAATAAACAGCTGATGTTTTTGAACAATAAGAACTACCAGAAAAGCAGCAAAAATATTGAGGAGGGGAGAGGATCCCTAGAACAATCTGTAGAGAGAAAAATTACACCAGATTTGCTTCAGAAAGTGTTTGGGCAACTAGCCATTATTTAGATACTAAATTGATAGCTTGTGAAAAAAGAAGGGTTTAAAAAATTGTAAAGATGAAAGAGAAGCTGGAAGAAGAAATTAAGATGAAAAGCTGTTTATCAAGCGTCTGCAGATGTGAAACAAATTAATAACAGTGGAAATTTTGGAGAGTAATACCGAAGTTATAGACAATGTTGGAAAGAGAACTAGATAATCTGGCTCTATTGAAATTGAGAGAAAAATTTTTTGCTTGAGATTTAACATAATCTCAGAGGACTTTGCTAAAGATATTAGAGAAAATGTTATTAACACATTTTTTTGGATTGGGATGAGGTGATGCAGAAGCAGAAATTGATAAAGTTTATGGAATAAACACAATATTTGTAAGAATAAGAAATATTTCAAGGGATGGTTTGGTACAGCTTGTCAGGAAGAAGACGGGATCACGTTTTATAGCAACACTTTAATACAAGGCTGAAAAGTATACAGATGTAATTCTCTGAAAGAATTCTCCTTTTAGAATCCTGAATTAGAGAAAAGAGTATTCTTTTTTGACAGAAAGATTAAAGTAGAAAAGCATCCCATTTTGAGGGAACAAATTGGAAGGAATGACTTGAGTAGAGAGGTTGTAAAATTTCTGTCAAAGTTACAATATGCAGAATGCAGGGCAAAGTCTCAGTAGCTCCTGAGTCAAATAGACCAATCGTTTCAATTGTAGCAATGAACGTAGCAATAGCACTTAGACTTATATACTGTTCCAGAGTGCTTTACCGCACTCTCTGTGTGGTTTACAATGTCAGCATATTGCGCCCCCCAACAATCTGAGACTCATTTTACCGACCTCGGAAGGATGGAAGGCTGAGTCAACCTTGAGCCCCATCAGGATTAAACCCCAGGCTGTGGGCAGAGTTTGCCTGCAATACTGCATTCTAACCAATGCGCCACCAGGACTCCTTGCTTGATATTTACCGTATTTTTTGGACTATAAGACGCACCGGTGTATAAGACGCATCAAGATTTCGAAGTGGTAAGTAAGAAAAAAAAGATTTTTGCCTTCCCCGGCCCTGAGGAGCACTCTGCAGGCCTCCCAAACGCTCTGTGCACCCTGTTTTTGTGAAAAACGGGCCCATTTTTTGCAGAAATGGGACAAGCGGGGTGGGGCTTTGGGAGGCCAAAAATGGCTGTATTCAGTGTATAAGATGCACCAACATTTCCACCCTCTTTAAGGAGGGAAAAAAGTGCATCTTATACTCCAAAAAATACGGTAGCTGATTATATGCCATCAAATTATTGCTGACTCTTAGATTTTTTTTATCAAGACAATCTCTCTCTACTGGTTCTTCAATTGTTCCAACAGCTGTAACTAAGTCCATCCACTTTACTGATGATATGAACATCTTGCTGAAATTATAGGCCTTCTCGGGAGGAAATATTTCATAATGTCATAGCTGTTATAATTTCTCTTCTTATCCTCCTTTGCAGGTGCCATAATGTAATTTGTATCAGCCAAATAAAATGTCTTTGGCAGTTTATGTTCTTGGAAATGAATTTGATGTTTGTGTGATAGTTGAATAATGATCTCTTGTCAGCTTCGCTTCGTTTCTACAGAATTTGTTTTGCACTGAATTAAGATTGAACAGAAGAAAAAAAAAGATTTTCATTTATTGGTTTATTTTTTCTGTTACTAAGCCTTTTGTAATTCCATCCGAAATCAATTTCCTGAACAGCTTTATATTTTAACTTAGTTTTTGTTTTCTTTTAGAATTTGCAAATCCCAACCATGGAGAATGGACCTCAAATAGCAACCCGTTTCTGGAACCAGCTAAGTGATATTCAAGTAAGGATCTCACATGTTTTCTATGAGAAATAGACAAGTGGTTGAGTAGCTCAACTATTTCCTCATATCCTGACAGAAACGCAGTAAGGTAAAGGTTCCCCTCGCACATATGTGCTAGTCATTCCCGACTCTAGGGGGCGGTGCCCATCTCCGTTTCAAAGCCGAAGAGCCAGCGCTGTCCGAAGACGTCTCCGTGGTCATATGGTCGGCATGACTGAAAGCCAAAGGTGCACGGAACGTGGTTACCTTCCCACCAAAGGTGGTCCCTATTTTTCTACTTGCATCTTTTACGTACTGCCTAGGTTGGCAGAAGCTGGGACAAGTAACGGGAGCTCACCCCGTTACACGGCATTGGGGATTTGAACTGCTGAACTGCCAACCTTTCGATCAACAAGCTCAGCATCTTAGCAACTGAGTATGCAGTATGCAGACGTAATTCCACAGTCCCTATCTTTGGTGACTTTGATTCAATCCTGAATCAACATAACAGCAGTATTCCAATATCTAAGGGGCTGCCACAAAGAAGAGAAGATCAACTTATTTTCCAGAAGACAAGATAAGAAACAATAAATGGAAATTAATCAAGGAGAGATCCAACTTAGAATTAAGGAGAAATTTCTTGACAGTGAGAACAATTAATCAGTGGAACAACGTCCCTTCAGAAGTTGTGGGTCTTCCATGGGAGGCTTTTAAGAAGAGACTGGACATCCATTTGTCTGAAATGGTCTAAGGTCTCCTGTTTGAGCAGGGGGTTGGACTAGAAGACCTCCAAGGCCCCTTCCAACTCTGATAATGATGATTGCCCTGTATCATTTACATCTGGAAACCTATAGTATCCAAGAAAGGCATGATAGGACGCCGATTTCCCAGCTCTGTAGTTCTCCATGCTCTGACTGTTATTGATCTTTTAGATCCCCGTGCAAATTTTCCGAAGTCTTCTGATCAATTGAGGGCTAGCCTAGATTCCCTCCAGAATGTTTCCATTGGTTTATACTTCCCCTTTGAAAAGGGTTAGGATTGGATCTTGCTGAGCAAAGGGAAAATTCAAATTGGTTGCTTGGCAAAACAAATGTGAGTAGATGGTGGAATGAAGCAAACCAAACAGCAGTGATGGAAACAGCAAAGAGGCTAAGAGACATAGGGCTGAAGAGTTCATTTATTTATTTAAGAAAATTGATAATGGTCACCCATCTCATTCTCAGTGACTTCGGGACGCTTACAAGGATAAAAATCCAATATAAAAATAATAAAAAAGCAATAACTGCTCCCATCCCCCTGGCAACCGCCATCAAATGAGCCATTTGATGGACTCCATAACACTCTTGTCTCTCCAGATCTGTTGGCAAAACCAGGTCTTCAGGTTGCGAAAGAATATCCAAGTAGGGGCCATTTTTATCTCCGTGGGTATGAGCCACCATGTAGAAGGCCCTTCTTGGTCCTACTAGATGAACTTCCTTAAGAGAGGGAACCTGTAGCATTCTCTGCCTCTGATGGGTCGGGTAGATGTGACTGGGAAAAGATGGTCCTTCAGATAACCTGGTCCCAAGCCATGAAGGGCTTTGAAGGTGACAATCAGCACTTGGAATTGGATGAAAAGAAGACCTAGCGCAGGGGTGGGTGGGTTCTACTTACCTTTACTACTGGTTCGCAATGGGATCGCGCATGCGCAATCCCTTCGCCCGCACGCGCGCCTTGCTTCTCTGCATGTGCAGATCGCCGATGAGGACATCCGGGGTGGTGGGCGGGGCCTTCTTGTGAACCAATCCGAACTGTGGACAACCCAGCACTGGCCTAGGGGTGACATGATAGCAGTGTTCCGATATCTCAGGGGCTGCCACAAAGAAGAGGCAGTCAAGCTATTCTCCAAGGCATCTGAGGGCAGGACAAGAAGCAATGGGTGGAAACTAATCAAGGAGAGAAGCAACTTAGAACTACGGAGAAATTTCTTGACAGTTAGAACAATTAATAAGTGGAACAACTTGCCTGCAGAAGTTGTGAATGCTCCAACACTGGACATTTTAAAGAAGATGTTGGATAGCCATTTGTCTGAAGTGGTGTAGGGTTTTTTGCCTGGGCAGGGGGTTGGACTAGAAGACCTCCAAGGTCCCTTCCAACTCTGTTATTCTATTCAATTCAGCTCCCACAGCAGAGATGACACATGTGCACATCTAGGTCTGCAAAAGATCAGCTCTTTCCAAACCAAGGAACAACCATAGGTGTTAACCAACATGTTGGGGTCACTCTCAGTAGAAGTGACAGAACAAACATCTTTTGGTTTGCTTCATTTACAATTTACTTCAAATTAAATATAGTTAACATATGACGGCCAACTTGCCACAGCCAATTCGTCAAGAGTTACACTAATATCGAAGAAATAGCGGAATAGAAAGGATTAAAGAAAGGATGCCAAAAGAGGAACAAAATGAAATGTGAATGACAAAAAATGAAAAAAATTCTTTAACTATTTTATTTTTTAAAAAAATATTTTTATTGATTTTACAACAACACAACACAACATACAAAACATCAACACACCATATGTGTGTCTTTTTACATATCAGTTTCGTTCCTCTTTCTACTTTCTACATTCCCCATTTTTCTCATTCTTTATTGTCTTTATCTTTATCGTCCCTTTATTTCTAGTTTTATTCATTTACAACATTTTACAGATTTATCACATCATTTATTCCCTTTTACCTTCCCTAGGCTTTAGCCAATCATAACACTTATTCCATACTTGATAATATTCTATATCTTCTTTTTCTTTTATTTCTTTTGTTAATTTATGCATTTCCACACAGTCCAGAATTTTTCTAATTGTTTCTTTCTCTGTTGGAGTCTTTTCACTTTTCCAGGACTGTGCGTAGACTATCCTTGCCGCTGTAATTATATGCAAAATCAAATATCTAATTTCTTTACTGTAGGTTCTATTCAATATCCCCAGTAAAAACATCTCTGGTTTCAAGTCCACATTATAGCCAATTATCTCTTCCATCCACCTTCTAGTTTTAGCCCAATATTTTTTTGCCTTAGGACATGTCCACCAGAGATGGTAATATGTTCCGGGGACTAACTATTTTAAATAATTAAACTGACTTCTTGAATTGCCCTGCAGCGAGTTGTCTTGTGGTGAGTTGGCTGCGGTAAGTTGTCTGAATTCTGTTCCCCAGGGATGTATTTAATATTTCACCCTTCAGTTACCATGTGGTGAACCTTTTAGAAGTCTCCTAGGGAGAGCATTCAAACATTTGGGCAACCGAATGTATTTCTAGGACTTTGGGAAAGTACTTCTTCTGTACATCACTCTCTCAACCTCTTCATCAGCATTTTTAACAAACAACCATATGCAGACTTTCCAAAAACTCTGAAATGGTCTTCCTGTTGAGGCCTACTCTATACCCTGTTTCCCCAAAAATAAGACCCAACTGGAAAATAAGTCCTAGCATGATTTTTCAGGATGCTTGTAATATAAGCCCTACGCCCAAAATAAGCCCCAGTTAAGATTGTCAGCCAGATGGATGCATTTTACCAGAAATGTATAATAAAGAATTGAGATATTTAATTGTGAATGTTTTAACAGCGGCTAGAATAGTATTTGCTAAAAATCGGGAAAAAGAGAAAATACTTACTGATGATGAAGTTATTAAGAAAATTATGGAATGTGCTGAAATGAGTAAATTGACATTGGAAATTAGAGAGCAGGAAGACAAACAATACTATTTGATATGGGATTTGTTTTATCAATAGCTAGATAATAAAGCATGGAAATGAAGTATGAAATATGAAATTAAGGTAATGATAAAATATATGAAGTGTTTTTTTATGGGAGATAAGCCTTTGTTAAATAATTGCTAAATGAGAATAACAATATAAAGGGATATATAAAATTGTCAAATGAGAGAAATTAAATAATTTGTAATCTTGGATATGGGATTAAGCACAAAAGAGTCTTAACCGATCGACACACTTGCTGTGATTGTATTGAATGGTGGGTTTTATGTTTTTATGTTTAAAAATTCAAAAAAATTCAAAAAAAAAGATTGTCAAAAAAAAAAGATGCATTTAGCATCGTATTCCCCCCAAAATAAGACCTAACCAGAAAATAAGCCCTAATGAATCTTTTGGAGCAAAAATTAATATAAGACCCGGTCTTATTTTTGGGGAAACATGGTAGTTTTCAAGGAAGAGGTACCTGGTGAGTTTCTTGGTTGAATAAAGACTTGAACCTGCAACTCTATGGTTCCCCATGGCCTTTCTCCTAACACCCTTTGTTTGTGTTTCAGTATGGAAGAGAAGACAGCGACTGGACAATCGTGGTCTCGTGAATGTGAGGGATGAGAACATTTCAGCCTTCTGCAAGCACAACCAAGTGTTCTAACTACCACCTGAATGATGACCAGTTTTACTGTAGCTCTGTGTAGAGTAGTCTGTGTATTATCACTTTAATCCTGAGCTGGGGAGTTGGGTCCACATGCCAGGAAATGAAACTTAGGGCTATCATTTCCAGGCTGCAAACATCAAGTTGATCACGAAATAGCAGGAAAAAGCTTCCTTTCCACATCTCTTTGCTGCTACGTTGTGGTCAAACAGATTTTCGCAGGCCCGGGTATGGTAGCCCTAGTGAGCACATTTTTTCTTCTGTGATTTTGGTCTAGACTAGAAATCTGTCTTCTGGTGGAGGTGCTAGATGTCAACAGTAGAGACGCTCCTAACACAACCCTTGGTGTCCCTTATATCCTTGGTACAGTGGACAACTGTGTTTAGAAGTTCTTCAACTGCTCTTCATTGCAAGCCAAATACTCTTGGTCTTACGCGTCACTTTTTAACCAGATTATTACGTGACTATTTTACCAAATAGTCACCTCAATTACCAAATGATTGAGAGTAAACTTTTCACCATCTCCTTTCTCGTCTGCAACCTTAGAAAATGAAAGGTTTAATTTTCGTAAGACAGGTAGATATAGTAAATGCAGTAAATATTTCGCCATCTCTTGATTTTTCCATCTTTAGGACAATTGTTCTAATTTACAGGACTTCAAAGAATCCCAGTTTTTGATCACTGACTAGAATCACATCTCACAGATGATAATTCCCAAATTGGGGAACTGATTCTAGAGGAATTTTTTTCCCTCTCATTAGTAAGTGACTTCTACCATTGCCAAACTATGGAAAATTTCTGTAAAGTAAGTTGTTTGAATACAGAATACGTTGGTTGATGGCATAGCCATCCATAACATTTTAAATAAGGCAGGTTTTAGAGATTTGCCAGATATCAGATTATGGCCCAATCCACCATGCTTGAAATCCTTTAGAAAGAAAAGTTCTTTGTGGCTTCTACCATCCTTCAATTGTCTCAGCTTTTCTTGGAGACATTGACTTTAAAATCTCACCCTTCCCTCCACGCAGTCTTGAAATCACAACACCACAATGATCAGATGTATTAGAAAAGATTCCTGATTCTCTGAATGATCTTTAATAATCTACTGTATCAAATTAGATTAAACGAGATGTTACTGAAGTATCTTGAAATATGGGAAGGCCTCTAAATCAAGTGTGGGCTGACCCTAAACTTACAAGATCTACTTTGATCTTCCTTTTCTTTTTCTTTTTGTTTCCACTAGACTCCCCCAAGATCCACAAAAACTAGATCAAGTTATAAAATAATTGTCTGGAGCAATAGTTCTCAACCTTTTCTTTACCAAGGACTCCCTTTAAATACCTTTTGTGGCCATGGACCATAGCCATGAACCCCCAAGACTTAACTCAAGATTTAAATCATAACATTTTTTTCATTCGTGGACCCCCCCCCCATGACATCCTGACCTCCCTCCAGAGGTCTACAGACCACAGGTTGAGAATCATTAGTCTGGAGGAAGCAAACCACTCTGAAACATATTGCTTTGGTTAATTTTAAAATTTCCCTTTTCTGAATATTATGGTCATCTACTAAAGACAGTTTTGAGGTCTTGGCTTAGTGCCTTTTGAGTCTGAACTTGAAAGCATCTGAGCTTTAAGACATCTCTTGCCAAAGAAGTTACATACAAAGGTGTTCGGCACATACTCACATTTCTTGGACCAAATATTTCTTGAGTTAACTGGCAAGATAGTCAAGGCACTGGGCTTTCTTTTTGCTAGGACACTCAAAGGGACTAATAAAGTTCACACACACCCCTCATAAAGAGAGAAGGTCATGATTTGGGAAAATTCTAACTCTGCTTCTTGCACCTTGAACCTACCTCTACTTAGTGATTGATGAAGGCTGAGACTATACCCAACTTTTGTTTCCCTGTGACCTCATAGGCACCTAAAATTTTTAGGAGAAAGGATGTGACAAGACTTTACCAACTCAAGATGCAGGTCATAGTAGTGAGGAGATGATTTTGCACGCATTCCACACAGTTGTCTGGCTGTGACCACAAGGAGAAGGCCTGTTGTAGCCTACTTCCTTATGCATACGCAAAAGCATTTTAATACCCAAGGGTATTCGTTCACTCTCATCATGCCCCACCATGTGCCAAAATAAGGAGACACGTTCAACAGCATCATGTCAAATGTTCTTTCTGGAACATTTTAAGTGGATCTTAAAATCTGTTAATATGGATTCTTTACATTTTGATCCAATGCTCTTTAGTTATAATATCCCATGTTGCGGTAACGTTTCCCAGAACCACCTTAGCACAAAGCAAAACTTTCTGTATTGTATGACTTCACGGTGCATTAATCAGCAAAGGCCTTCCAGAAAGATTTCATACCCTTAAAACGTTATCCTTTTATTGAAGACCAGTTGAAGCTGATGATGCTGGATGGAGTTCTGTTTAGAACAGTTTTCTCCAGGGTGGTTCTTCCAGGTGGGCTGAGATTCCCAGTCCAAGGTTTCTCAACCAATAGGAATTCTCAGAATTGGAGTTCCTACAATTCAAGGCCACCAGGATGGGGTAAGGATGATCTAAGAACAGATTACTACTTCTCTACCTGGGGGACTTGAAGATGTGTAGACTTCAACTCCAGTATTCCCCAGCCAACCATGCTGACTGTAGAATTCTCGTAGTTGGAAGTCTACACATCTTAAAGTTGCCCAGATTGAGAAGCATTGAAATAGACACAATAAGCACAAGCTGTTTCCCAGTGATGGTAGATGTAACACCCTCCGTATCTTCTTCTTGCCAGTTGAATTTGTATTGTGCTGCTACCCTTGTTGGGTTCTGTTCCAGTTACTGCTAGCTATCATTGGTGATGTGCAGAGTTTTGCTTTCCTTTTCCTTTGTCTATTGTTGGCCACATTGCTAATTGGGAGGCTCACAGTTCTGATCTTGAGTAAAAAGCTACTATTGGAGCAGGACCATCGTAATAGAAGAGTGCCTTTTGATGAAGATTGTGTGTCTGCGTTGAGAGTTTGACTTGCTGAGACCAAAACTATGTATGTTTGGCTGAGACAGGATTTGAAAAGACTGGTTGCTTCTGTTTCCCTGTCAAGAGGATAACCAGGGGGATCTAGGACAACTCGCAGTGACTAACGCCATGGTCATCTCGTTTGTGGCCAACCTGGCATGGCCATCTCACCACGGAACACTCACTATGGCCAACTTGCTGCAGAATAACTCACCGTGGGACAATCCATGTGGGATAACTCAATGTGATAAATGTTATCTGCCACTGTTTCTTTGACATGATTTCCATTTTTGTCAATGAGAATAGTGTTGAAGAAAAAGTTGTCCGATGATGAGTTGGCCATGGTGAATTGTCCAGAGGTGCTATTCAACAGGTTCTGACAGATTCTGGAGAACCAACAGTAGAAATTTGGAGTAGTTCGGAGAACTGGCAAATACCACCTCTGGCTGGCCCCAGAGTGGGGTGGGAATGGAGATTTTGCAATATCCTTCCCCTGGAGCGGGGAGGGAATGGGGATTTTGCAGTATCTTTCCCCTGGAGTGGGGTAGGAATGGAGATTTTGCAATATCCTTCCCCTGGAGTGGGGAGGGAATGGAGATTTTGCAGTATCCTTCCCCTGCCATACCCACCAAACCACACAATGCCCACCAAGCCATGCCCACAGAACCGATAGTAAAAAAAAAATTGAATTTCACCACTGGAATTGTCCCATAGCGAGACAATGCTGCATGGCAAGATGGCCGCAGTGAGATGGCTGCAGCGAGTTGGCCATGGTAAGATGACCATGGCAAATTGGCTGTGGTGAGTTGTCCTTAAGCAGGAAGGTGAGCACTTAACTCCCATCCACCCCCATTTCCTCCCTGCAATTTTCCTCCCCTAGTTACTTGCCGCGTCAAGTGAGTAAACCAGATGGAAAGAAGGGGGATTCCAAGAAAAAGGAGCAAACAGGAAAATAACTGGTTTTGTTTTTCTCCTCCGTTGGGGTGTATCTCTTAACTGCAGTTGGGGGTTGGGTTCCCAGGTCATCCTTGCATGTGCCACTGAGCCCTCAACAAGATGTATTTTCTTTAGCAACTCTGTCTGCTTAAAGGTTCTCCCTTGACAAGGACACGAAAGAAAATGTTCTTCCTGTTTAGGGTGTGATGGCATTCACCATTCCTGAAAACCACTTGAAGTGTTCTTAAACACTTTGTGGTGGCAGAGTGGTTAAAATGCAGTACTGCAGGCTACTTCTGCTGCCTGCTGGCTGCTGGCAATTTGACAGTTCGAATCTCACCAGACTCAAGGTTGGACTCAGCCTTCCATCCTTCGGACGTCGGTAAAATGAGGACCCAGATTGTTGGGGACAATATGCTGACTCTGTAAACCGCTTAGAGAGGGCTGTAAACCACTGTGAATCGGTATATAAGTCTAAGTGCTATTGCTATTGCTACTTGTCTCCGGGGAGTGCCTGTTTGCAAATTGACCTGTCATTCAAATGGGATCTATGACAATTTGCCATATCGAATTCGCCATGGCCAACTTTTTGCAGGAGAACTTGCCTTAGGACAAGGGTTACACTAAGATCAAGAAATGGTGGAAAACAATCATGAAAGGAAGGATGCAAAAGGAGGCACAAAATGAAACGCGAATGACAAAAATTAAAATCTTTTTAAAATTTATTTTAAATAATTCAATTGAATTGTTCGATTGTCCCGCGGCGAGTTACTGTCTTGATAGTACAGGGGTTTAGTGCACCCTGTTATTAACACAGCTGCCTGCAATTTCTGCTGGTTCGAATCTCGCCAAGGCTCAAGGTTGACTCAGCCTTCCATCCTTTCTAAGGTAGGTGAAATGAGGACCCAGTTTGTGGGGGCAATAAGCTGACTTTGTATAAAATATACAAAAGAATGAAGGCTATTGCTTAACGCATTGTAAGCCGCCCTGAGTCTCCGGAGAAGGGTGGCATATAAATCAAATTAAAAAAAAAAAAAAAAGTTGTCCGACAGCAAGTTGGCGGTGGTGAGATGGCCGCGACAAGTTGGCCACAGCGAGTTGTCCCATTCCGGTGTCAATGTTCCTTGTCTCAAAGGTGGTTTTTCAAAAGGCAACGGGATGTTTTTTTTTTTTTCTTGAGGAAGAAGAAAACGTTTTGCTTCTCATCCAAGAAGCTTCATCCGTTCTGAATGTGATGAAGCTTCTTGGATGAGAAGCAAAACATTTTCTTCTTCTTCTTTATTTTTGAAAAAAGTTTTTTATTTTTATTTTTCATCAACATGTTTAAATCTATAGTCTTTTATCCATCCTTATACATTGTTCGTTCATCTTCTTCTTTAACTTCCATTAGGTAATTAATTAATTATTTGTTCGGGTCTGCTCTTTTACCATTTCCTTCTTTTGTTTTACTACAGCCTTTCCTTTTTCCCTTCCCTTCTTTCTCCTCCTTTCTTTCTTCTTTCCTCATTCCTCCTCTCCTTTCCTTTCCTATTTCCTTTCCTCTTTCCCCTCTCCTCTCTTCTTCCTCCCCTTCTTACCCTCTCTCCTGCTCTTCTTTCCCCTTCCTTCTTCCTCTCCTTTTCCCATTCTTTTTTTCTCTTCTTCTCATCTCCCAACTCCCATACTTTTCCCTCTCTACTCCTCCCCTCTTTTCCATTCCTTTGTTGTTTCCTTTTTTAATTCAATCTGAGATGGTATTCGAGCAGACCCGATTTCTATTTACATACGTCTTCATTTCCAATTTCATTTTTTACTTTACTATTATTCCTCTAGTATTCCTGTACATTTTTTAATCAATCCATGTATCATCTGAGTATAACATTTGTGTTATCATCTTCAAAGTTTACCATTATTTCTTAAAATATATATTTATCTTTCCTTCTTTCATTTAATTTTAATATACTACAACATATTCATCTCAAAGTTCTTGTCTTTATCCTGTTTATTATCTATACTCACTTTCTAACATTTTCTTCTTATTCCTCGAGAAAAAAAAAACCATCCAGTTCAGTGGTGGATTGCTACAGGTTCGTCCCGGATCGGAGCAAACCGGTAGCAAACTAAATTGAAATCCACTACTGATCCAGTTGCCTTTTGAAAAAGCACCATTGAGACAACTATGACTGAGAACCTCCATCCTTGGGTGACTGAGAACCTCCATCTACGAATGTTCCCTGTCTTCTCAGTATTGGATTTTGGGAATTGCAACCTGCAGGAAGCAAAAATGAAACACTCGGAATCCTAGGAATGTTCTCCCTTTCTCTCTCTTCCCCAACAAAGCATTCAGCTCACACAAAATGTTCAAACCCACTAATGGCCCACTTGCAATGGGATAATTTCTAATTCAAAGCATTTTGTGTATCTCTTGTTGCAAACATGCATGGTTTACCTCTGTTGCTCCGTGGCCATAGAGCTTAAAATGGAATGTACTGTTGTGTCCTTGAGACCCTCTACAAAAATGGATCCACCCTAAATGAGGTGTGTTTTGTTTGTCTTTCAGCCTGTAATTGCTAAAGGGGCTGGTTTTTAAAAGGTCTTTTCTTAAATGTACAGGAAGTTACTCAGACCAGCAAGGGTATTTTGATATTGCGTGACAATCCAATGAAAAAAATAAAATTAAAAAGTAGACCTTTGTTGTCATCTTTGTTTTCAATCTTTGCAAAAAAAAAAAAAAGTTTGCGCCAGCCAGAAAAAGAGCTCACGATGAGCTCTTAAGTGAAGTAACTTGCACTCATCTGCATTTAAAAACCAGCAATAAATTTCAGAGGCAGATCTCTTACAAGGCTTTCAAGATTTTAAAGAGATGAAATAGGTGCTTAAATTCCTTCAAACTTTCACAATGCAAATAGACTCTTTTTGTACCGGCTCTGCTCAGATATTTTTGGACCCCTAAGTATTTTTCAGACCCTTTAGCTATTTTTAATGAAAAATGGAATAGAAAATAGAAAAAGAATCTAAAAATTCTGCTGTACAATCAGAAGAAAGTAACTTTGAGTTGAGGAGAGCTCACTCCCGAGTATTGCTGTAATTCTCTATTAAATATATTATGGAATTTTATTAGTGAGTTTATTTGCTTGAGATGTTTGTGTTCCATGATGAAATTATTACTCAAGTGATTACTTTCTTTGTTTAAACAATAAAGTTACAAATCATGCATAAAATAGCTTTATAGTAACAACATCAAATATAACTAATACATCTTTGTAATTATAAATGGAAAATCAGATTATAATTAATTGTATTTCCCATCTTTCTCTTAACAAGAGTGCTTAGTATGAGAAAAATACAGTGAAAACAAAGGACAACAATAAGGGATTTGTTTATATATATGTGTGTGTGTGTGTGTGTGTGTGTGTGTGTGTGTGTGTGTGAAAAAGCTGCTTTCTCTATTAAAATATTTTTCAGTTAAGAAGTAGCATATCAGTTAGTCCTCCAAATGGAATGAAAAGTAATAAAAGGACACAAAACATAAAACTAACATGGCCTTTTGGAGAGAAGGTTTTAGAATTTGGGAATAATCACCGAAAAAGCTGTTGTGCTCCTATCAAAGACGCTTCTTAGGGTGATGGGACACATACAGTATTTTAAAACCTGGAAAGACTCATGAATGAACGAGATGTTTCAAGTAAGGCTTTATCAGTGCCATCATTTGAATCCGTCTAGTAGCGGGTAGATTTTATTTATTTATTAAATTTATTTGCTGTCCATCTCACTCTGGAAAGCAATTCTATATAAAACCAATAAATATAGAGACAAGGAGTAAAAGTTAAGGTCAGTGTGCAGCTTTGTTATTTGTTCCCTAGGATAATGTGCTTTCTTCATTTATAGGCATCACCAATATCATAAGGGGACACAGTGGCTCAGTGGTTATGACACTGAGCTTGTCGATCGAAAGATCGGCAGTTCAGTGGTTCGAATCCCTAGTGCTGCATAACGGGGTGAGCTCCCGTTACTTGTCCCAGCTTCTGCCAACCTAGCAGTTCGAAAGCATGTAAAAAATGCAAGTAGAAAAATAGGGACCACCTTTGGTGGGAAGATAACAGCGTTCCGTGCACCTTTGGCATTTAGTCATGCTGGCTACATGACCATGGAGACGTCTTCAGACAGCGCTGGCTCTTCGGCTTTGAAACGGAGATGAGCACCACCCCCTAGAGTCGGGAACGACTAGCACATATGTGCAAGGGGAACCTTTACCTTTACCTTAACAATATCATTGCTACAGAAAATGCTTTTAAAACTGGTCTCCTAGTTTGGCTGACATATAATATCTTCAGCTTAAGTCAGCAACTTCCCAGTTCTGTCCATATTCCATTCCTACTCCAGATTAGATTTTGGAGAATGCACAGTGATATGGAAATACTATATCAAGTAATGCGATGTGGACCAATTTTCTACTTTATCAGTTCTCATTCAGTTTGATGAAAGGCAAAAACTATTTTTCCATTCTTGTTTTTCCCCTAAAGGAGAACATAATTTTGATAATGTTCTCGTTGGTTGAATAGTGTAATTGTACTTGTCTAGTTATGTAGGTAGTCAAGGGCTATGTGTGAGAGTTCGGGAATGTCCTCTTTTGCTATATATTTATTGCTACACTGGCATTCAGTTTTCTCAGCTTCCCATGCATCCATTCCTATTCTAAGATATAGGACAATCTTCCTGTGGATTTTTTTGCGGATTAGGAAATTAAGGCAGACAGAAAGGTTTTAGAGTTTTGGGAGATGAATAATAATTATAATCCTTGAAACAATATACTGGATATAGCTGGGACAGCAAAGTGTACAATAGGCCAGAACACACAGTTGTAGTTGATTAGTTAGAGAGTGCTGACTCATGCATGAGGCAATCTACGCTGTGATTGGTTGCCATAAAGGGGGCGTTTCTCTTTTTTCCCGCCTTTTTCTTCTGTGTGTTCTGTATACTATTCAATTTTACCTCATGATATTCTTGTGTTCCTGACTATTTTGTGTTCTTCCATTCTTTCTGGATGATGATAAAGACTGCTATAAATTTAAATCAGGGGTGAAATGCTCCCGGTTTGGACCGGATTGCCCAATCCGTTAGCGATGGAAGCAGGTGGTTTGGAGAACAGGTAGCAAAAATCCCTGCTTCCCCCCCCATGCCCAGCTGAGCCACGCGATTATCAGAGGCTTTTTTTTTTACTTTTAAAAGCATTTTTTCTTCGGCCGAAAAAACGCTTTTAAAAGTAAAAAAAAAAGCCTCTGATGATCGCGCGGCTCAGCTGGGATTATCAGAGCCTTTTAAAAGCATTTTTTCTACAACCTCTTCAGCCAAAGTGGTTGTAGAAAAAATGCTTTTAAAAGGCTCTCACGATCCCAGCTGAGTTGCCTGATCGTCAGAGGCTTTTTTTTCTTTTAAAAGCAAAAAAAAAAAAAATGCTTCAGCTGAAGTGGTTGTAGAAAAAATGCTTTTAAAAGGCTCTCACAATCCCAGCTGAGTTGCCTGATCGTCAGAGGCTTTTTTTCTCTTTTAAAAGCAAAAAAAAAAAAAAAATGCTTCGGCCGAAGAGGTTGTAGAAAATATGCTTTTAAAAGTTAAAAAAAAAAAAAGTTGGCCACGCCCACCCAGTCACATTACCCCACCACCACCAAGCCACGCCCACAGAACCGATAGTCACAAATTTTACATTTCACCACTGGTTTAAATGTTAAATATATTTACAGGTAGTGAAACAACGGCACTGAAAAAAGTGACTTATGATCATTTTTCACACTTATAACCTTTGTAGCATCCCCATGCTCATGTGATCAACATTCAGATTAATATTATGACGAGAAAACACTGTTATTATATGACCACTACTAATGAACATTATTACTATTACGATGATGACCATTGCTCAAATTAATGGTAACCAGACAACACACTGTTTATATAGATATTGAAACTGTTGCTCTTTCTTTATATAGCAAAAATTTTTAAAAAATATTTTAAAAAAAATCAGACGCCTGGCAACTGATTCATACTTATGACCGTTGCTGTGTCCCAAAGTCATGTAGCCTACCAACAACTTGATATCCCTTTTGCAACCTTTTGGCAAGCAAAATAATGGGGAAAGCCAGATTCACTTAACAGCCGGGTTACTAACTTATCAACTGGAGTGATTCGCTTAATAACTATGGCAAGAAAAGTCGTAAAATGGGGCAAGACTCGCTTAACAAATATCTCACTTAACGACAGAAATTTTGGGCTCAATTGTGGTAAGGCAAGGACGACCTGTATATCAAAGACTATAAGTTTGGGTCAGTGTCTCTGACTTCAGCTGAACAGCTGCTACGCAATTCCTTGACATTTAATACGAGGGAGAAATCAAAGTATGTCACAAACTCCTTGCAATAACAATGGTCTTGCTACTACAGAAGCTAAGCTCCCTTGAATGAATGCAACGGCCTCAGCAAAGGAAGCTGCCCTATTGCTATCTTCTGACAGACAGCAATTCTGCACGGACTTAAGCGAGGATCTATTCCAGCCTCCCAACAATTTGATATCCCTTCATCTAGAGCGCCCAAATATCAAACATGGACACTTCTTGCTGCATGCAACCCAGGAAGGATGCAGAAGGACTCAGTTCTGAAATTTGATGGCAATGCCATAGCACCTGTAGGAAGATGACCAAGCTGAGTACAAGGGCAGAATCAAACACATCATTAGTTTGTAGTCTCTACGCCTCCCTAAGAGACCTAAATCCAGCCACCACCATTCCAAAATCCATTGACTCTTATCTGATGTCAATTTGCCTTGATCTTTCATAGTTTAAATTCTTGTGTATAGGTAGCATGAAATAAATATGTAGTACTTTTAAGGAGCTGTGGTGGTGCAGTGGTTAGGATGCAATATTGCAAGCTAACGCTGCTCACTGCCAGGAGTTTGATCCCGTTCAAGATTGACTCAGCCTTTCATCCTTCCGAGGTCACTACAATGAGGATCCAGATTGTTGGGGGCAATATGCTGACTCTGTAAACTGCTTAGAGAGGGATGCAAAGCATTATGCCCTTGTCACCTCACGGTTGGACTATTGCAACGCACTCTACATGGGACTACCCTTGAAAAGTGTTCGGAGACTACAGTTGGTCCAGAATGCAGCCGCGTGAGTTATAGTGGGTGCATCTAGATACACCCGCATCACACCAATTCTCCGCGAGCTGCACTGGCTCCCTATCGGTCTCAGGGCGCAATTCAAGGTGTTGGTTATTACCTTTAAAGCCCTACATGGCCCAGGGCTAGGTTATCTTCGAGACCACCTTCTACGACATAGCTCCCAGTGAACGGTAAGATCCCACAGAGTCAGTCTCCTCCGGGTCCCGTCAGCTAAACAATGTCGGCTGGCAGGCCTGCGGGGGAGAGCCTTCTCTGTGGCTGCCCCGGCTCTCTGGAACCAATTACCTCCTGAAGTCTGGACCGCTCCCACCCTATTGGCCTTCCGGAAAGTGGTGAAGACCTGGCTCTTCCGGCAGGCCTGGGGCCGTTGATCTCGTTATAGTGATCTTACGAGACCCGGCCACAAATTGGAGTGCATGTGTTTTAATGTTTTAATGTTTTAATGTCTTCTTTTAACTTTTGTATGGGATATTATTGCATTGTTTTATTCTCTGTTGTAAGCCGCCCAGAGTCCCTTGGGAGTTGGGCGGCATAGAAATGTGACTAAATAAATAAATAAATAAAGAAAGAAAGAAAGAAAGAAAGAAAGAAAGAATGAATGAATGAATGAATGAATGAATGAATGAATGAATGAATGAATGAAGTGGTATATAAGTCTAAGTCAGGGGTCAGCAACCTGTAGCTCTGAAGCCGCATGTGGCTCTTTCATCCCTCTGCCGTGGTTCCCTGTCACCGGTCAGCTCCACAATTGATAGGGCTTTGGGTTAGGACAGGTAGAGGAAAAAGAATGACATGCTAGGAGGAGATTCTATGGTGGGGGAACCGGACTTCTGGTCAGCTCCAGAATTGAATGGGGGGGGGGCTTCCGGTTAGGACCTTTGTGGCTCTTTGAGTGTTTAAGGTTGCCGACCCTTGGTCTAAGTGCAATTGTGATTTGAACTCTATCCTGGTTGCTGACTTCTTGCACCTACCTGGCAGCTCCTCTGCATCAAATCAACTGTTGAAAGCCTGCAAAATCCTCCTCTTCTTTGGCTCCCAAATCAAAAGGACAGTCCGATTTGAAAGTCGGAAAATCTGTACCAAATTGATTTCTCAGAATCAATTGAATTATTCAAATTAAATCAAGACTGATTATTCACTGTTTTAGGAAGCAGCTGTCCCACCATCCCAACGCAGTCCATCCACGCCCGGTGAAACAGCCTGTTGTCTTCAGATAGGGTGGGTTTCCCCATTGCTAATTCCCCTAATAAATCTAGTTCTGCCTAAATGACAGTAACACAGTTTGAGATATTAGGCTCTATTGTCCCCCTCTTTTCCCCCTCTCTCCATCCTTGCTTCAGCAGAACCCACAGAATTCCCCAGGCTAATAATGCATTGTAAAAGAACATCTGTGCATCTTTTCTTCCCTTGTGCACTATTTGTTTAATTGTGGTGGATTAACATAGCAAGGGGATGGTACATCATAACTAGGCAATTATCCATTCTTCATCGCTTAGTTATGGTTGCGCTAATTGGTCGTTTAACACATAAGATAGGCTAGCATTAGGAACGTTAGGGGCTGTTCAAAGAAGAAATCAACAAATTAATATTGTTGTCTGATATTTGCATAATGGGCTGCAATTATTTAATGTTTAATTGGGTTGATCAAATGCAATTCAACCCCTCTCACGTCGGGCAGGGGGTGCCTTTGGGTGGGTGGGTGTGGAGAGATGCGATTTGCAAGTTGGAGTGAGGGAGTTAGAAAGAATAACAATTGATTTCAATGAGCCCTTGCAGGAATATTTGATTTTAGAACTTTTTGGTAATGTGTTTGATGGTTAACTTAAACATAAACATGGGAAATGATGCCTTAAGTCACAATTGCATAACTTTGCAGCCTGCTGAGAATTCATCTCTTGCCACCCATCCCAGGATTCCCTCTGCTTCTTCTACCAAATGTCAATGATATTAGCACATCTTGTTATCCTTACCAGCTCTTCTGCTCCTTTCATACTTAATTTCATTCTGTTGCAGCTCACTTTCTGTGTTGAGTTCCCTTGTTTCCATGGCCTTCCAATTCATCCTCTCGCCCTCCCCTTTTGCAAACGACAATTGAATTGCTTTCTTTTCCCTGATCCAGCTACCTCCTCATAGTCTCCATCCAACTCAAGGGCAAGTCCCATATAAAAATAATGCCATTTCATTCAAGTAATTTTATGGATAGAAGAGAATATTTGAAGTTCAGGGTTGATCTGTGGGATCTCTTGGGGCTCTCTGAGCTTGGTGGTTTTCTTGCAGATATTTCATTACCCTACTAGGTAACTTCATCAGTGCTTAGTGATGCTGATGATGGTACCAGTTGAGTAATGAAATGTCTGTGAGAAAATTACTAAGGACCCCACAAGTAATTTTATCCTGCTTTTAAAACTTTTCAATGTGGCATCATGCCTTTTTTGATGAAATCATGTCCCCTGTGTTTGTGCACTTGATATACTAGTTCAAGTCTGACTGTGATGGGATGTACTAATCTGGATTCCCAGGAGGGAGGGAGTGTATTCCAGAAGAATAAGAGACGGTTCAGTTCAGATAGTTTGTGTGTGTGAGAGAAAGAGAGTGAAGACAGTCCCTCCTTAACAGTTCTCCAAGTATATGCTTAGTGTAGATAACAGAGTGCTTTAGTTTGGCAAGATTCTGTCTGTAGAACAACAAAGTCATTTGCTTGGAAGAATCACCACATGTCTTTCATGGTTTTTGAGCCTCACACTGATGTGATCGCCATCCTAGCAAACATTTGTACCCTTAGATTAACACACTGCTTGAGTGCAGCTCCAAATAGTTGCAAATTATGTTAGCAATGGCAGATGAATCATTCTGGAGAAATTTCTTCCAAGAGTTCCCTATTAACAGGGATCAAACACTCTCTTTCACGTAGTGTTGCATTGTCTCTTATAGCACCAGAGGCAGCAGAGGCTAAACCAATGAGGGGCAGGGATATGAACACATTATAAAAATATGCGCTAATTGCATGATACATGTGATCAATATAACAGGATAATTGATTGGCTGTAGCACCATATGCAAAATGATGAGATAGGAATAGTGAGATAATTTGCATTACAAAGACAATAGTTCAACAAAAACTATATTCTTAACAGTTGCTATGGATGTATTACTTTCTCTGCCTGTTCTGTGCTAGTGGCCTTGTTTCCCAGAGCTATTCTCATTATTAATCAAAATTAAGCATCTTCTTGGGTCTAAACATATTTACAGCTGAGTTGATAGTTTACCTTCTCTGAGATCCAAGAAAAGCACAAATTACCTGTCTTAAATGATGCCTTTGTTTCCTTTTTTTTTTTAGTTCAATTTGAGGTGTAAGAAATGTCCTGCTTCCAGTTTTCCAGGGAAAACTTATTCTGGTGACCCAGTTCATAGTGAAGGGAAATGCTTTATGCTTCCTGATTGCTTATTTGTACCCTATGACTATCATTAAGTGCTGTACCTTATGATTCTTGATGAACGTATCTTTTATTTTATGTACACTGAGAGCATATGCACCAATACAAATTCCTTGTGTGTCCAATCACACTTGGCCAATAAAGAATTCTATTCTATTCTATTCTATTCTATTCTATTCTATTCTATTCTATTCTATTCTATTCTATTCTATTCTATTCTATTCTATTCCATTCCATTCCATTCTAAATAGAGTCAGATCATTGGTCTATTTAATTCAGTCCTGCTGAGTTAAAATGTTCCCGACATTTCAAATACAACTTTTTCTTAACTCTATCTCAACCTCACAGTTTGCTTTAAACATGCATGCACACAAATTTATTCTCTATCGCAATAGTCCAAAGCATATTTTTCTGCTTAAAGATTGTCACAGGTTCTTTGCTTTGTCCACATCTTTATCCCCCAAATACCGTGTTTCCCCAAAAATAAGAGCTCCCCTGAAAATAAGCCCTCCCCTGAAAATATTTAAATGCATGCACAGCCAGTCCCCACCATTTCCTCTGGTAAGAAGAAGAAATCAGGTAAGATGGTAAGAGGAGCCCCGTCTTGCTCCACTCACTCCAAAATAATAAGACCTCCCCGAAAATAAGGCCAAGTGCTTATTTCAGGGTTCAAAAAAATATAAGACAGGGTATGATAGGGAATGGGGTTGAGGGGTACCCCGGACTGTGAACCAGCTCATGAGCAAACACACTAGGACTGAAATAAATCTGACAGAGGATTGTGTAAAAATATAATTTACTTTAAAACATTTAAAAAGCACTATGTCTTTAAGAAAGCACATTAAAAACAAAGTCTTATCTTGGTTATGTGAAGCAAGGCTAGCTCCCTAGATTCCTCTCCACAATACCGAAACAGTTCACAAGAGAATAAAGCTAACATGAAGATAAGCAGCTTCGGTGTCGATACATCATCGAGGTAGTAGAAGGGCGGCAGCACAAACTTCACAGCTAAAAGTCACCTGAAGTAAAAACAGTTCAAACAGCAAACGTAGCTTGAAGTTTGTGGGAGGAAGAATGTCCAGCAACAGCAGTCCCGATGATAGCTTACGTGCTTCAAAACAGCAAAAGGCAAGCATCCGTAGGAGTTTCTCTGCAACAGCGTCTGGAGTCCTTGTCTGTGATTCTCCTCCCATCTGCGACGTTGCACTGAGCTCTGCTTGCAGCTTCCAGCAAGAGCTCTTGCATCTAGGCCTTAGAAACACGGTAATTCTGAGTGACTCCTGGATATTCGTTTGATTCTGACCATGATTGAAGGATAAGAAACCTATGAAATCTGTAGTATAAGCTTAAAATACTCATCAAATTTAACATAATGATAGAGTTGGAAGGGAGCTTGGAGATCTTCTAGTCCAACCACCTGCTCAAGCAGGAAACCCTATACCATTTCCGACAAAATGTTTATCCAATCTCCTCTTAAAAACATTCAGTGATGTTCCACTGATTAATTGTTCTAACTGTTAGGAAATTTCTCCTTAGTTCTAGGTTGGTTCTCTCCTTGATTAATTTCCATCTATTATTTCTTTTCCTGCCTTCAGGTGCTTTGGAGAATAGGTTGACCCCCCCTTCTTGGTGACAGACCTTTAGATATTGGAACACTGTTATCATGCTTTTTCATTAAACTAGACATACCCAATTCCAGCAATCGTTCTTCGTATATTTTAGCCGTCACTTCCCTAATCGTCTTTGTTGCTCTTCTCTGCACTTTTTCAAGAGTCTCCATTGGAATAATGAGTGCCTCGCTACTCTTCTTTAGCACTTCCTACAGCTTTCAGTCCACCTTCCTCAAGTTGAATCATAATTAAAAATAATTTACAACAATAATGTAAAGATATTCCAATATCACAAAAATGGTTTTAATCCTGGCTTGTTTGGATTAAAAGTTCAATTATAAATATGGGTACTTGCTATTAAAAAAAATTAAAATGCTAAGAATGTTTAAAACCATAACTTTGGAAGGAAGGAAGGAAAAAAAATCCCTACTCTCCTGCATTCCTAATGAGCAATATTTGTGATCTGATGGTATATTTAGAAGATTAACTTGTAGAGCTGACCATCCAGATCACTCCATGAAAGAATCAGTGGTCCTTATTTAAGACTTTTCTGGATAAACAAAAACATAAAAAAACCCAGTATCGGTAACCAAAAGTAGCCCAAATCTCTTAGTTTTATCCTAAGAAGGATTTATAATTTAACCTACTCTGTCCTTCATTTTTAACCAAGCTGACTGTCAACAAAGTATTATAAAGTTGGTTTGTTTAGACAGAACCAGAACTTGCATTAAATGACAATTCTTCCTTTGGACTAATGAGAAAGTTAAATTCTTCCAACAACAATTCTCAATGTTGGTTGCTGCTCTTATCCTCACTCACAAATACCCAACTAGGCTTGTTCTTCTAGCTATCAAAGACTTGCCTACTTGGTGCAAGGCAGAGGTGGGTTCTAAATTTTTTTACTACCGGTTCTGTGGGCGTGGCTTATTTTGTGGGCATGGCTTGATGGTCACATGACAATTCTTTAGGATTTAGCAGAGGTACTGGTCTACCAGGTTTTTAACTGCTTGCAGAGCTGTACCGGTCTACCCATTTGTTTTTGGAGGCACCGGACTACTCATTTGTTTTTGGAGGCGCTGGTCTACTCATTTGTTTTTGGAGGCACCAGTCTACTCATTTATTTTTGGAGGCTCTGGTTTACCACCACACTGCCTTTTAACACTGATCAGCTGAAGGGCGGCCCTTTGAAGCCTCATGGTAAGAGTTTAAACAGGTTTTTTCCTTCTAGCAAATCAGCTGGGACTCGGGAGGCAGCAATAGATTGGGGGTGGGGCCAAATAAAAGGTAAGAATAATGCGGGGGGCGGGAGGGCCCAGCTCCCAAATAAAGAGAACCAGTTCGGTGACATCATATCGTCACCGCTACCGGCTCAGCCGAACCGGGCCGAACCGGGAGGAACCCACCGCTACTGCAAGGGAATTATTTAGATGGTACGAACTTTTCCCAGTTTTGTGGCCTAAAGAACACAGAACATAGAATCATAGGACTGGAAGAGACCTCTGAGATCTTTAGTCCACCCTCCATACTCAAGGCAGGAGATCTTATACTCTCCTGATCAAATGGTTGCCTACTCTATTTTTTAAAAACCTCCAGTGATGGAGCACCACAACTCTGGGAGGCAAGTTATTCCACTGATTAACTGTTACCACTGTCAGAAAATTTCTCCTTATTTCTATTCCTGCATCTCTCTTTATCAAGCTTCTACCCATTACTTCTTGTCCTGCCCTCTAATGCTTTGGAAAATAAATAATTACCTCTTCTCTGTGACAGCCCCTCAATTACTGGATGAAAAGCTATCATGCCCCTCCCCCAATCCTTCTCTTTGATAAGCTAGAACCATTAGGACTAATGTTCTAAGAATGTTCATGTTGGGCTTTGAATTCTGGGAAGTGTAGTCTAAAACATCTGGAAGATACTGAGTTAGAGAAGCTTGTTGTTGAGATTCAATGGACCTCAATGGTAATGAGCCATCCAAGCTAGCCATGAGACAGTGGCTGAACCAAACCATCAACTCCCAAAGGTCGAAAAGTCTTGTAATTAATTCACTGGGTTGGAAGATGTTGCCATATGTCAGAGATACTCCTGATATTCTTGGTATCCCTGCAAAGAAGAAAATAAAGTAAAAAGCTCAGTTCTCCAATCAAGTCATTGTTTTATGCACCCTGAAATAAATAGACTCTTTTTTTTTTTAACAAAGAGAGGAACGTATCGAAATCTTACAGAAACAGATGGTAGCGAGAACTGATGGGATGAAGGGAAGGGAGACACTACCTTATTCTTCTTTCTAAAAGTTTTGGAGAAGTACCATTAAGTATTCCTAACAGGGTCATTGCACAGAAACCATCTGGCGTAGAAAGGAGCCCTTTTCTATTTGTATGTCTAAAAGAGCTGTAATAATTGTATGGTGTTGGCACGAGAAACCCCGGCTGTTGCTCACACTTTCCAAATCATATCTGTAATTATGCAGTGTTGTCTTGTCTCCAATAAAACAGTTTAAAGGACACCTGTTTTGTGGTCTGGATGCGACATAGACATTGCGGGATGCAGGTTTTTTTTTTTTTTTTTTTTTAAATATGAAGTATTATTTTAGCATATTAACGATTTCTGCAGGAAGGGACAGCATGTTAAACTACGGCTCACCAGTGCCTGATTTGTCCAGGGAAGAGAAGACATTAGCCAAGCTGGCTTCACGATGAGGAGACCCTTAGCTAAGTGCACCCCATGGGTTTATTTTCAATTTCCCCAAATGCACCATGGGGTCTGCCATTTCAATTATTTGCAAGTTTCAGAGCAATTCCACGCTGGTTGCCCCATTCCTCCTTGCATGAGAGCAACAAAGGAAATGTCAACCCTCCGGATCATGCTGATCTCGCTCCTTGGCTGTCCGCATGTCAGAATGCAGGTGGAAGAGTCTTGTTTTGAATGAATTTTCTCCCCTTGCTAAGGAGAAATAAGCTTAAAACAAATAGCAAGTTTCACGGATGACAGAAAAGTCCTACCGTACCTCTCGGCCTTCCAAATTCTTTAGCCTTGGTGATCATCCAAAAATTTGTGGAAGCCCAAGTTGAAGTGTAGAAGAGAGCCATGGGCAAGTCGGCCTTGATTTTGATTTGAATTGGCAGCCTGATCAGTCAGTTCAGTTTGATCCAGAGTTTTTAACTGATCTGGAAAAGTGTCAGTTATTCAAGTACAAGTGTCGATGGGAATGTTTCAATATGGGTTTGAAAGCAGACTAAGCGTTTGGCCTCATTCCCATAAGGATTGGCTTTTTTCACTTGGAGTGGGTGGCCTATCTTTTTATGATCTCCAGCAGTCTGCAGTTATCTTGGCTTCATACAGTTCCATCAAAGTCCAAAGGAAGATCTCAAGTTCCCAATAAGAAACTGAAAATAATAAAAGGAGAGATACCCAGAAGTGAACAAGTTCCTCCAACAAGCATTAGAGGATTGTCAGACAAGGAAAGTCTGAAAAAGAGAGTAGTAAAGGTGAGCAAATCACACTTGAAGTGAAAAAAAAATGATTCCTTGATTGGCCTACACAATACAGTAGCTGGGTTTACACATTACACAAGATTAAACTGGGGAAAGAGAGTTTGCAATTCTCTGAGTCATTTTGATAGATGTGAATCAGGTGGTCACGGAAAGCCATCATTTTTGGGTATGGCAGGTTAGTTTTGTTAACCGAGTTCACTGTGGGTAAATATACCTATATGATGAGCTCCTGTCACTCACTTCAACTTCCGTCCATCTAACAGTTCAAAAGTATGTTCTATGGAAGTAGATAGATAGGTACCACTTTGGTGGGGAAATTAATTGGTGCTCTGTGCAGGCCGTCAGATTCCTAATGGCTCTGAACCTTCCCAGTTGCAGGGAAGGGAGGGGACCTTGGCTGATGCTGCAGGAAGAGTCACTCATCTTTCTCTCTGGTATGAAGCCAGCTTGCCCTTCTGTGGTGCACCTTGGGAAGCACGCAAGTGTTTCCAGTAACAGGGCTGGTACCTTGGCAAGCTATGTTTCTGCTCTGCAATAGCATTGTGGTCTTCTGGCTATTGTAACAATGTCATACACTAATAATAATAATAACTAACAGCCAAAGACTATGGTGGATAGATTATGAAATCTTCCCGTTCGGATAACGCCTTAAAAGAATTATAGTGACATATTGCAAACATTTCCAAGTCAAGGGAACTCTAGGAATGAGAAAATGCAATGCTATAGGGCCATGATGGTGAACCTATGGCACAGGTGCCACAGGTGGCGCGCAGAGCCATATCGGTAGGCACGCAAGCGTTGCCCTAGTTCAGCTCCGGCGTGCATGTGCGTGCCGGACAACTGATTTTCAGGCCTTCCAGGCCCACTGGAAGTTAGGAAACAGGTTGTTTCCGGCCTCCAGAGGGCCTCTGGGGGTGGGGAACGCCGTTTTCACCCTCCCCAGGTTCCAAGAAAGCTTCTGGAGCCTGGGGATGGTGGAAAATGGGCCTACTGGGCTCATGGTGCCATCGCGTGCCAAAAGCAGGGGGAGTGCGGGGGTCATGCGCACATGTGCTAGGGGGGCGCATTGAATTATGGGTGTGGGCACGCGCACATGCGACACCCCCCCTGCAACCCTGCTTTTGGCACACGACGGCAAAAAGGTTCGCCATCACTGCTGTAGGGCAGTGGTGGTGAACCTTTTACTCACCGAGTGCCGAAGAGGTCCATGCTTCACACGCTTTGCGTATGCATGTACCATCCGTGCTAACGCGCGACTCCTCGCCCATGCGCTGCATGTACAACCACACCCTCTGTGCATGCGCACAGCTTCTGCACATGCCCCCACTGTGTGCTGCGTGAGCAACCACGCCACCTGCACATGCACATAGCTTTCGCACATGCGCCCCACTCTGCGCTGCAGATACAATCGCACCATCTGCACACGCACATGGTTTTTGTGCATGCAATGCATGCACATGAACGCCATCTGCACATGCGCGTGCTGTGCACCAGTATTCTCGTGCACATACGCAAATGTGCACGCATCTGCAGGAGAGCTCCGAAGACCAGCTGGGTCCCTGAATTGTGCGCATGCCTGAACACCAGCTGGGGCACACGTGCCTGCGGAGCTGCATATGAGTTGGGCTCCAGCTCGTGTGCCCAGAAAAATGGCTCTGCACGCCACTTCCGACACATGTGCCATAGGTTCGCCATCACAGCTATTGGGAAAGCAGCCTCAACTCTCAAATAACTCTCAAGATATTTTAAATCAACTCTTTTGGAGATAATGATTGCAGGCCAGCAAGTTATTGCTGACTCTTGCTGACTGCATCAGTAGATTTTCTCCAGGGAGATCAGCTCCTCACCTGGTCCTTTGGCTCCTCCAATGGTGCACTCCTCTTCTTCTCTTTCCTTCCACCTTTCCCAGGATTATGGTCTTATCTCAGAATTTATTGACTCATTCATTACATTGCTGTCCAAGGAGCAACTCTAGGCAGCCATATAAATGATTGTAAAAAAATATATATATTGTATAAAGATATATGGTTTACCTGAATAGAAATGGATTGATTAATGGCTTGATCGATTATGTGCCATCAAGCCAGTGCCAATTCTTAGCAGCCACATACAATAGATAGATTTTCTCCATGATGACTTGTCCCTTATCTAGAATTTCCCCTGTTCTAATGGTGCCCCTATCGCCACTGTTCCTGAGTCCTGCCCCTGGTTGACCTCTTCTCTTTCTTTCCATCTTTCTCAACATTAAAGCTTTCTCTGGAGAGCTAGGTCTTAAGTTTGGGAACAGTCAACAAGCACAGTCTCTACTTCCATTTCCCCAAGCCTCCCCCTCTTATCTCCCCCCACCCCAGGGGTGGGTTCTAAATTTTTTTACTACCGGTTCTGTGGGCGTGGCTTATTTTGTGGGTGTGGCTTGGAGGTCATGTAACTAGGTGGGCGTAGCTAGCTGGTCAGAGTCATTTCTGGAAGGTCCTCGCACTTACGACCCGACTCATTTGTTTGCTTTTAACACTGATCAGCTGTAGGGCGGCCCTTTGAAGCCCCGCGGCAAGAGTTTAAACAGTTTTTTTTCCCTCTAGTCATCAGCTGGGACTCAGGAGGAAGCAATAGATTGGGGGTGGGACCAAATAAAAGGTAAGAATAACATGGGGGGGTGGGGGGGTGGGAGGGCGGGGGGGGGAACCAGTTCGGTGACGTCACATCGTCACCGCTACCGGCTCGGCCGAACCGGACCGAACCGGAAGGAACCCACCACTGCCTCACCCCCATTATGGCAGTCTTCCACTACATAACAGCGAAGTACAGCCAGCAAATAATGACAGCTGATATTCCACTTTCCTCCAGGATTGTTCAGTTGTTGACTTGTGTCCAGTCCCTTTTTGCCAGCGCAACTCAACTGCCATGCTTGCTGTTGTGGGAGTAAAATGCAGGTGTATTCCAGTGGTGAAATTCAATTTTTTTTTATTACTGTTCTGTGGGCGTGGCTTGGTGGGGGTGGTGTGGCTTGGTGGGCATGGCTTGGTGGGCGTGGTAGGGGAAGAATACTGCAAAATCTCCATTCCCACCCCACTCCAGGGGAAGGATACTGCAAAATCCCCATTTCCTCCCCACTCCTGGGGGAAGGATATTGCAAAATCTTCATTCCCACCCCACTCCAGGGGAAGGATATCGCAAAATCTTCATTCCCACCCCACTCCAGGGGAAGGATATTGCAAAATCTTCATTCCCACCCCTCCTGGGGGAAGGATATTGCAAAATCTCCATTCCCACCCAACTCTGGGACCAGCCAGAGGTGGTATTTGCCGGTTCTCCGAACTACTCAAAATTTCCGCTGCCAGTTCTCCAGAATCTGTCAGAACCTGCTGGATTTCATGCTGGGGTATCCCCATATAGGCCTCTTCTGGCTCCTCTGAAAAAAAAAACAGAATTTAAATCCAATAAGAAAATCAATAAGTTGTTTGAAGATAGTGATGTCTAGTCAGTCTGATGACAGCTTCCCAATTTTTGAAGTGGATTTTTTCATGGAAGATTAGAATTTTAGAGACCCAGGGTGACGATACAGAGATTAAAGTCTTGGACTTTAGAAACTTCCGTCTTGAGTTAAGACCCTGATGAGTGCTACATCTGGGCCATCGTTCAACGGTAAAGACCCTCTTTTTAAAAAATGCAGGCTTGACATCTCCTTAGACTAACCCCAACCCTTACAGAGGCAATTCTACTCCTTTAGAAATCAGTCTTGCCTGCTAGGCCAGATAGTTTCACGAAGATTGTTTCAGGAATGAAACAGTAGATGGAGCCTAACTTCCATGGTTCCAGCATTTGCAGAGAAGTGGCATTTCCCCCCCCCCCCACCAAACCAGATTTCTAGGACAACTCAGTAATAAATGAAGTGGACAGAACGGTATCTAAAAGTGAAAGTTGGCAAGGATGAGAGGTTTCAATTAGCTGGAGGGATTTAAGGTAGGATACCTTAGATCCAGACAAAGTCTCTCTCTCACGCACAATCGCCCAACAGAATGGGACGAGTTAGGCATGAAAAATGTCATTGGCATCAATGTGAATCCGGCTCTTAAAAGTTAAGTGCCATCTTTCATTTCCACCAACCCCCTCCTTCTGCTGTCCTACCGGGCAATATAAAGATCGGTGCCTTGCTCAAAGCATTACTCCAAGACCTGCTGAGAAAGATGTGCTGAAGTCAGCTTAAATCCAATGCTGTATTGATTCACTTAGTCTAATTCCGTTTCCCCCACATCTCTTGCAAATGAAAGCGTCCACAATGATGTACAGTTTGGCGTGAGAAGTGGGAGCTTAGAGGAGGGGACGGTGACACAGTGACACGGTCAGAAAACACAGGGGTGAAAATATCAACTCTTCTCTTTCCCTTTGGGGGAAGGTAAAGGTAAAGGTTCCCCTCGCACATATGTGCTAGCCGTTCCCGACTCTAGGGGGCGGTACTCATCTCCGTTTCAAAGCCGAAAAGCCAGCAATGTCTGAAGACGTCTCCGTGGTCATGTGGCCGGCATGACTAAATGCCAAAGGCACACAGAACGCTGTTACCTTCCCACCAAAGGTGGGGCCTATTTTTCTACTTGCATTTTTTTACGTGCTTTCAAACTGCTAGGTTGGCAGAAGCTGGGACAAGTAAAAGGAACTCACTCCGTTACGCAGCACTAGGGATTCGAACCACTGAACTGCCGACCTTTCGATCAACAAGCTCAGCGTCTTAGCCACTGAGCCATCACATCCCTCTTTGGTGGAAAGATGGATCCAAGAAACTGTTTCAAGAAGCTTAATTCTTCTATTTCAGGACCTGGTTTCGTTTTGCCCGAGCAGACATCAATTTCATTTAAAATTATCATTTTGCAAGCTAAATGTCTGAAATATAGGTAGTCCTCAACTTACAACACTTCATTTAGAGACCATTCAAAGTTACAATGGAATTTAAAACAAGTGACTTTACAACTGTGGTTATTAGCTTAACAACTGCAGGGATTCACTGAACGATGACAAGATACGGCAGGTCGTAAAATGGGGCAAAATTTACTTAACAAATATTTCACTTAGCAACATAAATTTTGGGCTCAATAGTGGTTGTAAGTTGAGGAGTATCTGTAAGTAGGTCAAGAAGCTTAATTCTTCTATTCTTCTATTTAATTCTATTCTTCTATTTCTATTTTATTCTATTGCTTAACGCATTGTAAGCCGCCCTGAGTCTCCGGAGAAGGGCGGCATAAATAAATAAATAAATAAAATAATAATGTTTCAGGACCTGGTTTCGTTTTGCCCAAGCAAACATCAATTTCATTAAAATCACTGTTTTTCAAACTGAATGTCAGAAGTACAGGTAGTTCTCAAGTTACAGCAGTTTATTTAGTGACTGTTTGAAGTTAAAACAGCACACACAAAAAATGACTTAAGCCCATTTTCCACACTTACGGCCTTTGCAGCATCCCCGTGGCTAAAATTAAGATGCTTGGCATCTGATCGGTGTTTATGGTGGTTGCAGGTTCTTGGGATCATGTTGATCCCTTTTTCAACCTCCTGACAAGCAAAATCTATGGCAGTGTTTCTCAACCTTGGTAGCTTGAAGATGGGTGGACTTCCACTCCCAGAATCCCCCAGCCAGCAGCGCTGGCTGGGGGATTCTGGGAGTGGAAGTCCACCCATCTTCAAGCTTCCAAGGTTGAGAAACACTAGTCTATGGGGAAGCAGATTCATTTAACAAGTGTGTTTCTAACGACAACTGCAGTGATGCCCTTAACAACTGTGGCAAGAAAGGTCATAAAATGGGGCAAAATTCACTTCACAACTGTCTCACTTAGCAACAAAATGTTGGGCTACAATTGTGGTCATACGTTGCGGAACTACCTGAATGAACCTGACAGGTTTTGGGGACCAAAAAGCTTTCAACTGCCTTGGGTGGGATTGCTCGTGGATCACTCACCCCAACATCATAAAATTGATCTCCAAATGATTTTTTTTTCAACCAAAATAATTTCTAATAGAGCTATGAAAGCAGGCGTGGGCTTCAAAAATTTTAGAAAGGGGTTCACTTCCCGGTTGCTGGGTGGGCGTGGCCATGGTGGGCGTGGCCTAGTCAGCCTCCTGCACCACAGTGAGGGAGGGCCGTTTTTGCCCTCCCCGGGCTCCGGAGGCTTTCCTCGAGCTTCCGGGAGGGTGAAAACGGCTTCCCTAGGCTCCTGAGGCCCTCTGGAGGCCGGAAACAGGCCCATTTCTGGCTTCCCCAACTTCCAGTAGGCCCGTTTTTCGCCTTCCCTGAACTTCCGTGCATTCTCTGCACTTACCTGCTTCCAAAATCGGCCGCATGGGGACTCCTGGAAGGGTCGGGGTGGGGTGGGCGGGGCCAGCCAGGAGTGGGATTTGGGGGGGGGGTTTCTCCGAACTGCACAGAATCTTAGCTAGAGGTTCTCCCGAACCCCTAGCAGTCCACCCCTGTACGAAAGATCCCCAATTACGGACTCTAGACATGCGACACCCGCCAGAGTAGATTGCATTTGGGCTAGATAATTGGAAGGATCTAATTCAACATCCACTGCCATTTTATTTATTTAGGTACGTAAACAGCGGTGGCTTCCGAAGATCCCTCGTGTCTCTTTATATTAACGCTGTGTAGCTTTGCTTACAAGCCTTCGTCTTGCAAACGTGCTATCAGCCGGCATGATGGAAATGGAATTTACCACCCTAAAATTGATTTCTCTAGAAATTATCCTCCTGCCGGGAGCAAGGACCCAGCTGGTGTAGCTTAGCCTCTCACTTCCTTCTTGCAATAGTTAAGTAGCCTTGCGTCCAATTCGGCAGCTGTCAGGAGCTCTTTAGTGGTTTGCTGAACACCTCTTGAGTGGCTTCTGTGCAGGAATGGACTCCGGATCCCTCTGCCTCTTTAAATGCAAATCCTATTTGCTTGGAGAGGAAGAGAAGCCACTTTGCGTGACCCACTTTGCTAATAAACAGAAAGACCTGGGAGCTGCAGCAAAATCTATTTATTTGTTTATCTTAAAAAACTCTATACAGCCACCCAACTTATGCAGAGGGGATTCTGGGCGGTTAACAAAATTTTTTAAAAGTCCACCATATAATTAGGGGTGGACTTCAAAAATTTTAGCAAGGGGTTCTCTGCCCGGTTGCTGGGTGGGCATGGTCATGGTGGGTGTGGCCTAGTCAACCTCCTGCACCATGGCAGGAGGAGTGTTTTTGCCCTCCCTGGGCTCCAGAGGCTTTCCTCGAGCCTCCGGGAGGGTGGAAACAGCCTGCCCAGGCTGCAGAAGCCCTCTGGAGGCTGGAAACAGGCCCATTTCTGGCAGTGGTGGGTTGTCCCCAGTTCGGACCGGTTTGCAAGAACTGGTAGTAAAACCAGCAGGAGGCTCCGCCCACCGACCCTGATGTCATCAGGAAGCTTCTGTGCATGCGCGTGGCCCCGTTGCAAACTGTTGGAAAAATAAATACAACCCACCTGATTTCCGGCCTTCCTGAACTTCCAGTAGGCCCGTTTTTCATTCTCCCCAAGCCTCGCGCATGCCCTGCACTTACCTGCATCCAAAACGAGCCGCGTGGGGACTCCTGGGAGGAGAGGGGTGGGCGGGGCCAGCCAGGGGTGGGATTTGGGGGTTCTCTGAACTGCACAGAATCTTAGCTAGAGGTTCTCCCGAACCCCTGCGAACCCCCAGCAGCCCACCCCTGCATATAATATAATATGTTAAAAAAACACCCACCATGCCCCTTGGTAGAAGCAAAACAATCAGATCAGCCACTTAATCAGCTCCATCTCCATTTGCGATCCACAGGCTGCTGACAAAACCACGCATTGGAGGTTAAATCTGGTCCGTATCTTTTTCCAAGCTGGGATAGAGACGCAGGCGGAGGAAAAATAAGTTTGAGGCAAGCTGCAATTGGAAAGGAGGTGTATTGGCCTAGGAAACAGCAGTGACAACAGCAAGCGCTTCTGAGGGCAGCTAGCAAATTGAGGTTGTGAGTTAGAGAGTTTTTACATTGTTTGTGATTTATATGTTATCTGTCGAGCCCCAGCCAGGTCTCGCCACTCACGGGACTGGAGGGGAGGATACCAGCTGTTCGAAATGTCCACATGAGAGGTGGCTTGTCACACGGTCTCGGGGCGTCGCAGCCCAGCACAGAGGACGGCGCGGAGCAGAGTCCGAGGGCGCGGCGCTCTCCTATGACGTCAGGGAAGCACCGGCTTTTTCACCGCCGAACAGTTGTTGGGAGGGGTTTTGCCTTTAACTGCCGGATGGTGGTTAGAGTGGGGAGATATGTATAAATAGCGCTACACAGCGGATGCGTGTAGCACTGACTTTACACTTGTGATCCGGCTTGTTCTTTTCTGCTGGCTGTGTTGCTGAAACGACCAAAAGTAAAAAGCATTGAGAATCGCTCTTTCGTCTGGTTCTTTTGTTGCAATCTGGGCTGGCTGGGTGACGAGCCGAGATTATCTGTATGAAAATGTATTCTTTCTAGATTTGGGCAGCCATTTGCCTGAAATGGTATACGGCCGTGATGGCGAACCTATGGCACGGGTGCCACAGGTGGCACGCAGAGCCATATCTGTGGGCACGGGAGCGTTGCCCTACTCAGTTCCAGTTAATTTTCGTGCCTTCCAGGCCCACCTGTAGCCGGGAAATGGGCTGTTTCCGGCCTCCGGAGGGCCTCCCGGGTGGGGGACAGAAGGCTGTTTTTGCCCTCCCCAGGCTCTAAGAAAGCCTCTGGAGCCTGGGGAGGACGGAAAACGGACCTACCGAGCCCACTGGGCCATCGCGTGCCAAAAGTGGGGGTAGCTCGGGGGGGGTCACGCACGCATGTGCGGGGGGTGGGGTTCATTGAATTATGGGTATGGTAACACGCATGCGCGACCACCTCGCATGATCCCCACTTTTGGCACGCGACAGCAAAAAGATTAGCCATCACTGGTATAGGGTCTCCTGCCTGAATGGAGGGTGGGCCTAGAAAACCTCCAAGGTCCCTTCCAACTGTTATTAGAACATATTACAGAACATAGATTAATAGAGTGTGAAGCAGTGGTGAAATCCAATTTTTTTTTAAAACTATCAGTTCTGTGGGCATGGCTTGGTGGACGTGGCGTGACAGGGGAAGGATACTGCAAAATCTCCATTCCCACCCCACTCCTGGGGGAAGGATATTGCAAAATTTCCATTCCCACACCACTCTAGGGCCAGCCAGGGATGGTATTTGCCAAACTACTCAAAAGTTCCGCTACTGGTTCTCCAGAACCTGTCAGAACCTGCTGGATTTCACCCCTGGTGTGAAGGGACCTTCGAGGTCTTCTAATTCAACCCCCTGCTCAAGCAGGAGACCCTATACCCATGATGGCGAACCTACGGCACGGGTGCCACAGGTGGCACGTGGAGCCATATCTGTGGGCACGTGAGCATTGCCCTAGCTCAGCTCCAGCATGCCAGCCAGCTGATTTTTGGCCCTTTCGGGCCCACTAGAAATTGGGAGATGAGCCGTTTACGGCCTCCGGAGGGCCTTTCAGAGGGTGGGGAAGGCTGTTTTCACCCTCCCAAGCTCCAAGAAATCCTCTGGGGCCAGGAGAGGGTGAAAAACGAGCCTACCGGGCCCACCGTTAACCTTTTTGCCGTCACGTGCCAAAAGCGGGGGTAGCGGGGGGAGGTCGCATGCACATGCGTGGGGGTACGGGGTATGGGGGGCATTGAATCATGGGTGTGGTCACGCGTGCTTGCAACCCCCCCATGCTCCCCACGTTTTTGGCACGCGATGGCAAAAAGGTTAGCCATCACTGCCCTATACCATTTCATAAAGAGCCGTGGTGGTGCAGTGGTTAGAAGCAGTACTGCAGGCTAACTCACTGCTCTCTCCAGGAGTTCGATTCTGACCGGCTCAAGGTTGACTCAGCTTTCCATCCTTCCAAAGTCAGTAAAATGAGAACCCAGGTTGCTGGGGGCAATATGATGACTCTGTAAACTGCTTAGAGAAGGCTGTAAAGCACTATGAAGTCTAAGTGCTATTGCTATTTCAGGCAAATGGCTTCCAGTCTCTTCTTGAAAACCTCCAGTATGGAGTCCCCACAACTTCTGGAGGCAAACCATTTCCACTGGTAATTGTTCTCACTGTCAGGAAATTTCTCCTTAATTATAGGTTGCTTCTCTCCTTTAGTTTCCATTCATTGTTTCTTATCTTGCCTCCTGGTACTTTGGAAAATAGCTTGACCCCCTCGTCTTTGTAAAAGCCCTCAAATACTGAAACACTGCTATCACGTCTCCTCTAGTCTTTCTTTTTCATTTGGTTAGACATAATTTAATTTTAATTATAACTTTGTATAACGGATAATTTTGTATAATTTAATATAGAATATTTGTGTAATATTCTGTTATTTTGTCTACAACAGAGTGTCGTAGGAGGTGAACATTTTGGAAAAAAAATATCATTGTGAAAAACAAGACTTCAATGGTGCCATAGAGCACTGAATCAAAACATTTCAGGCAATCTCAAACAAACACAATGGGGTTTTAATACATGATACCATTAATTGTAGTCTCTTTCACGTGTAATCGACATCTGCATAATCAATGTACTCTCTCATTCCCACCCCCACCTCATCCCAATTTAAATTCTACATCAGTTAAGCCACTCTATGTATCTGATGAAGTAACTTGCATCTCATGAAGGCCTTTTTAATTATATTTGTAAATCAGAACATATGATGCGACACCCAGAAAAATACGGCATATTTTACTTTATCCTCCAGGAAAAGATTGAAGGCAAGATTGAAGACAAATGAAGTCCAGGCAGAAGAAGAACATCATGGCTTCAAAATCTAAAGGACCGGTTTGAACAAAACTCAACAGCTCTTTTTTGTGCGGCTGTTGATAAAAATAGGATCGCCAACATCCAATGACAGATATGGCATAAGAAGAAAAAGTAAATCAGAAATGGTAATACCAAACTTCTGAATTTTTCCTACTGTAAACTAACACAGTTGTCCTAATACAGTGTCTTCCCAAGCGTACAAATTATTATTATTAATTTTCTTTATCCCGTCTTTCTTGGGGTTCTCCTGAACTTCAGAAGAACTCCTGTTGAGGTACATAAGGATCCATGCTTGAAGAAACAGCTTGGTCTTCTTTAATATTTTCTTTTCTCTCAAGAAAGCTGAAGAATCAACAAATTGTTCTGCCAACAAAATGTGGACAAGTGTTTTTTTAAAAAAGAAAATGAAGGGTAGACACCAAATGTCCTCTTCAAAGCTTTGAAGTCTTCCACACTTTGCCGCTGAATTGTAATGTTGAACATGACAGAAGGAAGTAGCCACATGAGTGCGATTTTAATTAAGTTTAATTTTAAATTGCATCCAAGTTTATTACTATTATTATTTTTATTTATCAAATTTAAACGCCACCCATCTCACTATCTAAGTGACTCTGGGCGGTTTACAGATATAAGCCGTAAAATCATATAGAAGAGGCATTGTTAAAACAGAATTAAAAACAGGAAAGAACAAAATAAGGGCAGTTAAAAGACAAGTTAAAAGACAGAGGGAGTGTACCAGGGGTGAAATGCTCCTGGTTCGGACTGGATCGTCTGATCTGGTAGCGATGGAGGCGGGTGGTTCGGAGAACCGGTAGCAAAAATCCCTGCTTCCCCCCCCCCATTGCCCAGCTGAGTCGCGTAATCATCAGAGGCTTTTTAAATTATTTTTAAAAGCATTTTTTCTACAACCTCTTTGGCCAAAAAAGTGCTTTTAAAAGTTAAAAAAAAAAGCCTCTGATGATCGCGCGACTCAGCTGGGATCATCAGAGGCTTTTAAAAGCATTTTTTTCTAGAACCTCTTCGACCGAAGAGGTTGTAGAAAAAATGTTTTTAAAAGGAAAAAAAGCCTCTGCCGATCAGGCAAGTCAACTGGGATTGTCAGCTGACGATTGTAAGTGACAGACCATGAATGAAAGCCTTACCCTAATTCACACACTAGACTACGACACCATTTGTTTAACCAGGTTTGAACAATATCTGTGAAGGACAATAGCCATGGGCTCATCCCATAGTTTCTCCAGCAACAGAAGCAGCCCCATTCTCACTTCTGAGCTGTCACAGAATGATCCGTGGCTAGTTAAAAATGTAGCTGCAGCGCTTAATTATTGTTTGCACAGGACTTTCAGACTGGAAAGTGCCTTGTAATTGCTGTTATTTAACTTCAGGGGTGATGAGGTCCAAAGGAACTCCCAAAATGTAGCTGTGACATGAGGAATGAATGGATACTTCTTTCTCTGGGTGCCTTTCAACCCAGATGCAGAATAAAATCTTGCCAATAAATAGGATTTCACATAATAGATGCTTTAGACCGATGGATTGTCTTGTTGATTTTGACGAGCTGCAAAACCATTAAATAGATATATCTGCCCTAGGGGAACCCTTTACGTGCCTACGGTCCTTCTTCCGCTTCTGAACAAAATGACTAATAAATGTTGAATACAGGTAGTCCTTGACGTATGACCACAATTGAGCCCCAAAGTTCTGTTGTTAAGTGAGACAGTTGTTAAATGAATTTGACCCCATTTTACAATCTTTCTTGCCACAGTTCTTAACCAAATCGTTGCAGTTGTTAACTTACTACCGTGTTTCCCCGAAAATAAGACCAGGTCTTATATTAATTTTTGCTCCAAAAGATGCATTAGGTTTTATTTTCTGGTTAGGTCTTATTTTTTTGGGAAACGCTGTACTAAATGCACCCATCTGACTGACAATCTTAACTGGGGCTTATTTTGGGGGTAGGGCTTATATAACGAGCATCTTGAAAAATCATGCTAGGACTTATTTTCCGGTTGGGTCTTATTTTCGGGGAAACAGGGTGATGCGGTTGTAAAGTGAATTCCCTGTTGATTTTGCTTGTCAGACGGTCGCAAAAGGGGATTGCATAATCCTGGGACACTGCAATGGTCACAAATATGAATCAGTTGCCAAACATTTGGATTTTGATCACGTGACCATGAGGATGCCACAGTGGTCGTAAGTGTGAAAAGCGGTCATCATTCACTTTTTCCAGTGCCATTGTAACTTCAAAGGCTCTCTAAATGAACTGCGGTAAGTCGAGGACTACCTGTCCATTCCTTGGGTCCTTTCCACCCAAGGGATGAAGGAACAATGGCTAGATGCAATCCTTGAGAATCTTCAAAGCATTTCACCGGCATTCTCTCCTTAATTTTGCAAAGATGACGGAAGAGATCGCTCAAAAGGGAACGCGGGAGCTGGGATTGAAACAGCAGCTTTCAGCACATCTTCAAGGTGGCCTCTGTCAGGGAAGGCCATTAAATATCGTTCCCCTTTCTAACAAGAGACGGCTTGTTGCCACGTCGCACATCAGGTTTCAAAAGAAGTTTGCTCCACGGCGTGGAAAGCCTAAAGTGCCACATTTCCTCCAGCAAAAGGAAAGCGGAGGCTGGTTTCATTTATCGGATCAAACTTTGCACACGGGTGAGGTTAACCATATCTATGCAACTCTACACAGCTTTCCCCACGCAACCAATTTTGCAGTGGGTTTTTCTCTGGCTGGATTTCGGCTTCTTAACAACCGCTTTGTTCTCCTCCTTTGATAATTAACTCTGTAAGGGAGGGACCTGTAATTATTTTCCTTCCAAGGGTTGCACCTAAAAAAAGAAAAAAAAAACTGACTTCATGACATGAAAACAAAAATCGGCAATCTTATAGACTCGGCGTACATTGAGATCTGTAAAAAGGCATCGTGGCACCATCATTAAACTGAACCAAGGTCTTCGTGCATGTGTGTGGCTTATTGTTGGGTGACTCCACCATCCTGCATAGCCCTCACAGTCCCTGTTTTAGCCCCAGTCTAGTCCCAATCTTAGGCATCACATGGCTTTCAGTTCAAGCCCCACTGAATCAGATTTCTAAAGCATATAATACTGCTGTTGCTTGAGCTGCAGACCTGAAGAAGCTTCTTGGATGAGAAGCGAAACATCTTCAAAGAAAAAACAGAAAGTCCAGTTGCCTCTTGAAAAAACAAAAAGCACCTTTGGGACAGAGGTGAAATTCAGCAAGTTCTGGAGAACCGGTAGCGGAAATTTTGAGCAGTTCAGAGAACTGGCAAATACCACCTCTGGGCTGGCCCCAGAGTGGGGAGGGAATGGGGATTTTGCAGTATCCTTCCCCTGGAGTGGGGAGGGAATGGGGATTTTGCAGTATCTTTCCCCTGCCATGCCCACCAAGCCACGCCCACAGGACTGGTAGTAAACAAATTTGAATTTCACCACTGCTTTGGGACAACCGTGACCTGGATGATTGAGAGTCTCCATGGGCAGTGAGCTGCATTGGTTACCAGTCTGCTTCTGCATCCAATTCAAGATGTTGGTTATTACCTTTAAAGCCTGGTAATAAGGTAATAAAGGTTATTATCTTTATGATGTGGGTCCAGGGCATCTGAGGGGCACTCTTGCCCAATGGTACTACAAGAAGGGGCCAATACCAAACAATGTTCCGGTCCACACCTGAGAACAGCCAGAAGCAGCACTCACTCAGTCGACTTTCTCTCTTTTACTCTTCCCTCTTCTTCATTCTCTTCTTCCTTTTCCCTTTCCGGTTGGCAAAACTTTTATTTTTTTCCTGTTTCCTTGCTCTCCAGTGAGATGGCTTCAGGGGTGGGATTCAGCTGGTTCGCATGAGTTCGGGCGAACCGGATGTTAATTTTAATCTGGTTCACCAAATCGGTTGTTCCAAGGACTGGCTGACCCTGCCCACCCCACCCTGCCCCTCCCAGGAGTCTCCACGCGGCCCATTTTGGATGCCAGGTAAGTACAGGGTGTGCTCAGAGGCTCTGGGAGGGCCTACTGGAAGTTCGGAAACGGGCCTGTTTCCGGCCTCTGGAGGGCCTCTGGTGCTCTTGGGGAAGCCGTTTTGACCCTTCTGGAGTGTCCAGGAAAGCCTCTGGAACCTGGGGAGGATGAAAAATGGGCCTACCGGAAATCCGAAAACGGGCCCATTTCTGGCCTCCAGAGGGTGCACAAAGCAAGCCAATTGTTACACCACTGGATGGCTTCGGAGCTCGGAGCGGGATGGCTTCGGTGCTCGGAGGCTCTGGGAGGGCCTACTGGAAGTTCGGAAACGGGCCTTTTTCCGGCCTCTGGAGGGCCTCTGGTGCTCTTGGGGAAGCCGTTTTCACCCTCCTGGAGTGTCCAGGAAAGCCTCTGGAACCTGGGGAGGATGAAAAATGGGCCTACCGGAAATCTGGAAACGGGCCCATTTCCGGTCTCCAGAGGGCGCGCAAAGCAAGCCAGTTGTTACACCACTGGATGGCTTCCTTTATATGTCCCCCCGTATAAGTTATTTAATTGAGGTAATTTATATGAAGTTACCTCAACTGGGTCACTAGCATGATATCATACACAGGGCCTCTCAGCAGCACCAGAAGAATCAGCAACATATACTAAAGTAGTGGTTCTTAAACTCTTTGACCCAATTACCCCTTTTCCCAGTCCTAAATAAGGTCATTTCCCCTGCCCCCCACCAAAAATCAATCAATAAAATCAGATTCTGGTTTTGCACAAGAGTCTGGGCAGCGGTGGTCCCAGACTGACCCTCGACTCACAAACAAGCAATTACAAATGGCGCCATCGTACCCAAGACATGCCCCAAACGATGTCCCACTTGGTGGGCGTGGTGTGGCTTGGTGAGCGTGGCTTGGTGGGTGTGGCAGGGGAGGATACTGTAAAATCTCCATTCCCACCCCACTCCAGGGGAAGTATACGGTAAAATCTCCATTCCCACCCCACTTCAGGGGAAGGATACTGTAAAATCTCCATTCCCTCCCCAATCCAGGGGAAGGTTACTGCAAAATCCCCATTTCCTCCCGATCAGCTGGGACTTCAGAGGCAGAAAATAGACGGGGGGTGGGGGGGCAGTCAGAATTTTTACTACCGGTTCTCCAAACTTCTCAAAATTTCCGCTACCGGTTCTCCAGAACTGGTCAGATCCTGCTGAAACCCACCTCTGATTGACTGGCACTTCAAAGGAGGAAGCAGAACTTAGAGGCTGAAGAAGAAGATACAGTGGCATATTTTCAAGGCCGATAAGATTCCTCTTTTTATTTTGGAAAACAGTCCATAAAATTGTCCACCCCAATCGCAGAACCCACCCTGCGTTCGGCGTAGCTTAGCAGCTGTGTTCTCCCTGACTCAAAAGCAGTGTAAAAATAACTTTTCCGTTTCATTCAACGTGTCTCCCCGATTTCTCTCTCTCTCTCTCTCTCTCTCTCTCCTCTCCTCTCCTGTCTTTCTGCCTCTTTTAAACAGTTTGGAACGCATAAGTATCCCATGTTGGTTCTGTAATTAAGACCATGCACAGCTTGGCTGTGAAGATCCTTAATTACATCTGCTTTGGGGATGTGGTTGGAGGCTAGATAATTGTAGATAGTGCAGCTATTCGATCAGCTTCATCAGCCGCCTAGACGGGGGGGGGGGAGAAGGAGGGGGGTGTCAGCATCACACAGTTCAGAAAGAATCCTTGGGCCATTTCGGGGGTCTTCTTTTTTTGGGGGGGGAAGCCAGGTTTTCTGCTGCAGAATCTGTTTCAAAACCTTGAACCATATGGATGATGGCATTTCACAGAGAGATTCTCCTTAAAATGCACAGCCCCTGTTTAAAATTTCAAATTTGCATTCTGCAGGAAAAAATGCTGCATAGGAGCAATTCCCTCCTATTGTCAACCATGGAAGATGGTTGGTTGGTTATGAAATTATCTGCTTTTTCACCGGGGATGCTGCTGTGTGTGTGTGTGTGTGTTTGTTTTTTTAAAAAATGATTTTGGCAAACTTCCTCCCATTCAGAGCTTCATAGAGACATCTGGCACCTTTTCAGCTACTCTCATCCCTGCCTTTTCTTCTCTGACTGGGATCCTCTTGACTGAGGAGGAAAGGACTTCTCAAGTCCTCATTAAACCTGCTCTGCTTCTGAATTGGCAGTTCAGATCCAAAGAACGGTGGGAATTCCAGTTCGGCAGCCATGGAGGATTTTAAACCAGCAATTAGGAATGTTAAGAGAATTCTGTCACAGGTTCTTTAAGAAGGAATTGAGACGTGCTTCTCCTCCACTGGACTTCCTAACATCATGTTTGAATAACAGAACATGGCGATTCAACAGAATAACAGAGTTGGAAGGGACTTTGAAGATCTTCTAGTCCAACCCCCTGCTCAAGTAGGAGACCCTATACCATTTTGGACAATGGCTGTCTAACAATAACTTGCCTCCAGAAGTTGTGAATGCTCCAACACTGGAAGTTTTTAAGAAGATGTTGGATAACCATTTGTCTGAAGTGGTGTAGGGTTTCCTGCCTGGGCAGGGGGTTGGACTAGAAGACCTCCAAGGTCCCTTCCAACTCTGTTATTCTATTCTATTCTATTCTATTCTATTCTATTCTATTCTATTCTATTCTATTCTATTCTATTCTACTCTACTCTACTCTACTCTACTCTACTCTACTCTACTCTACTCTACTCTATTCTATTTTCTATTCCATTCCATTCTATTCTATTCTATTCTATTCTACTCTACTCTACTCTACTCTACTCTACTCTACTCTACTCTATTCTATTTTCTATTCCATTCCATTCCATTCTATTCTATTCTATTCTATTCTATTCTATTCTATTCTATTCTATTCTATTCTATTCTACTCTACTCTACTCTACTCTACTCTACTCTATTCTATTTTCTATTCCATTCCATTCCATTCTATTCTATTCTATTCTATTCTATTCTATTCTATTCTATTCTATTCTATTCTATTCTATTCTATTCTATTCTATTCTATTCTATTCTATTCTATCTACTCTACTCTACTCTACTCTACTCTACTCTACTCTACTCTACTCTACTCTACTACTCTAAACCCTCCAGTGAGGGTTTCTGGAGGCAAACTGTTTTACCCGTTAATTGTTCTCACTTTCTCATGTTCAACATTTGTTCTCATGTCCTTAAATTGCATGGAAATTTTGACTGCATCATACCCATCAACAAAACTGGTTCCTCTCTGGTTCAGAATAGAGAAGGGATCTCCTGGTGTCTTACTTTCCATCTCAATTTTGCTACTGCTATGTGAAGAAAAGGGTTAAAGCTGGAATAATGAAAAGCCCTTTGGAACTGTTTATGCTAATGACCTCCTGGATTATTTCCACTTGTATTCTGTCTTTTTTTAAAAAAAAATAAAATAATTAATTCTATTTTTTAAAAAAAGTTAAAATACAAAACTCCAAAAGATTAAAAGCAAGCAAGCAAACAAAAAAAAAAGACATAGCAAACAAGACATTAAAAAATGCATTGGAAAAAAATATATAACACCTATACACATATTTAAAAAAACAAACGTGGATATTTGATCCAGGACAAATTACTATTAACTTTGGGGGTGATTTGAGATGATAAGATATTACAATAACAGAGGGTTTTCAAACTTTAATCTTCTCGTTTTTATTCTTATTGTTCTTCCTGTTAATGGTTTTGTCATTGATTTAGTATCTAGATGACAGGTTAGTAATTTTCAAATAGATTTAGTAGTTTAAAAATCTTTTGGACCTTGTTTTGTAAGGGATGGGAAATTAATATTGTAGGAATGTATCAGTCAAAAGGGACGTGGTGGCTCAGTGGCCAAGATGCTGAGCTTTTTGATTGAAAGGTCGGCAGCGTTTGAATCCCTAGTGCCGCGTAATGGGGTGAGCTCCCGTTTCTTGTCCCAGCTTCTGTCAACCTAGCAGTTCGAAAGCACGTAAAAAATGCAAGGAGAAAAATAGGGACCACCTTTGGTGGGAAGGTAACAGCGTTCCGTGCGCCTTTGGCGTTGAGTCATGCCGGCCACATGACCACGGAGACGTCTTTGGACAGCGCTGGCTCTTCGGCTTTGAAACGGAGATGAGCACCGCCCCCTAGAGTCGGGAACGACTAGCGCATATGTGCGAGGGGAACCTTTACCTTTACCTTTAATGTATCAGTCAGTGTTCAACTAAGGGGGATAATATGTGTATAGATGGAAATATTCTCTGTCTTTTGATAGATACCAAAATAGAGAATGTAGATTGTTGTTTTCAGCTCCTTTTATCTCTTGCCTGTTCTCCATGTCCTTCTCTCTCTGCTTTTGTCTTTTTCCCACCGTTTCACCGGTGAAATGCTTTTGATCTTTGTTGATGTTTAACCAATAAGTTGTTGTTTTTTTTTCTCCAACAGTGGCTCCTCCAATTTCTTGCTTTGTGCTCACCTCCGCAAGCGCTGTTGAATCACGAAACTCTCCCTATTTTATGGAAAGGCCGTAACATAACCTCCTTTTTATCGGAGATGATGACATCTCAAACAAATAAACACAACAATGCTTGAGGTTAGAGGATTTGTTTTGCATGGTGGAAATGAGAAGGCTGGGTGGTGCCTAACGTTATGTGACAAAAGGATGGATCATTTGTTTGGCTTCAGTTACAAGGCCATGCATTGTTCCAGGAAATGGAAAGAGAAATCTAACCATATCCATCTTTTTTTTCTTTCTTTCTTCCTATTATAGTCAAATAAGAGAAGGCTTGTTTTCCCACTTCTGCTTTTGAAGAGCTATTGTGCTAAGGAGTTTAAGGGACAAGTAGACGCATCCACGTACGCACATTTCTCAGGAAGTTCTTTTTGTCTTTGTCTTTTGTTTCAAAGTGCTGAGTGAATTTGTTCAAGGCAACCTGATGAGGCGACTTTAAATGGGCTAACAGTGTGAACCAAAGAGGCCATTTTTAAATGGTGTCTTCGCCATGCCGGGGAGATAAAAAGGGCCAGCAACATAGAAAATCGTTGATAAACTGGGTAGATTAAGGAAAAAAGAAAAAAATAATGGAACCTTAGAGAGAGAAGGGTAAAATAAAACATACTGTAACTGCTATTAAGAAGATTGGAAACCTTCCCATCCTCCCTCCCTCCTTCCTTCCTTCTTCCCTTCCCTTCCCTTTCTGCTTTTCCTTCCCCTTTCCTGTTTTCATGCACCTCCCTCCCTCCCTTTCCTCTTCCTCCCTTTCCTTTCCTTCCTTCCTTTCCTTTCTTTCCTTCCTTCCCTCCCTCTCCCCTTCCTTCTCTCCCTCCCTCTCCTCTCCCTCCCTTCCTCCCTCCCTTTCCTTCCTTCCTCCTTCCCTTCCTCCCTCCCTCCCTCCTTTCTTTCCCTTCCCTTTCCCCTTTTCCTTCCCCTTCCCTTTTTTCATGCACCTCCCTCCCTTCCTTTCCCCTTCCTTCCTTTCCTTCCTTCCATCCATCCTTCCTTTCCTTCCTTTCCTTCCTTTCCTTCCTTTCCTTCCTTTCCTTCCTTTCCTTTCTTTCCTTCCTTTCCTTTCCTTCCTTTCCTTTCCTTCCTTCCTTTCTTTCCTTCCCTCCCTCTCCCCTTCCTTTCCTTCCTTCCCTTCCCTTCCTTCCTTTCCTTCCCTCCCTCTCCCCTTCCTTCTTTCCTTTGTTTCCTTCCTTCCTTCCTCCTTCCCTTCCTCCCTCCCTCCCCCCTTTCTTTCCCTTCCCCTTCTCCTTCCCCTTTCCTGCTTTCTTGCACCTCCCTCCATCCCTCCCTTTCCTCTTCCTTCCTTCCTTCTTTCCTTCTTTCCTTCTTTCCTTCTTTCCTTCCTTCCTTCCTTTTCACTTTCTGTTACTATTTTCTCTCTTAGCTTTAAATCAAAATGTGTATTGTCCTTACTCTGTGGGAAAACTTCTTTTAATAAAAATTATACATATAAAAAATTACCAATCAGAGTCTCTAGAAAGCAGACTTTGTTTGCAGACCCTTGTGAAAAATTCATTTTATTTTTGGCATTAGATAATCTCAGCTTCTCTCTCTCTCTCTCCTTTAGTTTATCTCTACAAAAAAACATGTTTGTTTTATTTTTTTCTGTTTTGCTTTCTTATTCAGGGGAAAAACGATACGAAACAAAACACAGAGAATTACAAAAAATAAAGGCCAAAGTGTTAGCAACAGAAAAAAAAAAAATAGAAACACGGCGATGAGGAAAAAAATAGAGAGTTGAAGACAACGGAAGGGAAATATGTGTTCTTCAGGAGAAATTGAAACATTTCAAATATCCATTTTCAAATATCTACCCGGAATGACATTTGCACAGACGAGATAACCTATTAGAGAAAACTCTGTTGATGTTAGCAAAGTGCAGAAGTTTGGTGTGATTTCTAAGTGGTGCTTAGGAATACTTGGAAGGAGAAGCGTAACACCTGTCTGCAGCATCTTAAAGCTTCCACGTCAAGGTTTCTGGCATCTCATTTGTGCTCCTGCATGCTCCTTAGAGCCTCTCGGAGGATGAATATAAATAGGGCCCAGCAGATACCTCTCTAACCAAAGGTGACACAATCTGAATAACATGTTTAACACCTTCGGAGCTCTTCAAAGTCTTTACTTTACTTTACTTTATTGTCATTGCACCTCGTGCAACGAAATTAAATGCCATCTTCAGGGTACATTATAACTATAAAAATAAAACACAAACACACATCCTTCGCCTTCTATACAATTGAACTGAAAACCCCTGATATTGCATTAGTATGGCACTATACAGTAAAATTCAATATGGTTACTGCCCTGGTATAGAACAGTGGTGGGTTCCTCCCGGTTTAGTCCGGTTCGGCCGAGCCGGTAACGGTGACGATATGACATCACCGAACCGGTTCTCCCCCCCCCGCCCTCCCACCCCCCCACTCCCCCACATTATTCTTACCTTTTATTTGGTCCCACCCCCAATCTATTGCTGCCTCCTGAGTCCCAGCTGATGACTAGAGGGAAAAAAACTGTTTAAACTCTTGCCGCGGGGCTTCAAAGGGCCGTCCTACAGCTGATCAATGTTAAAAGCAAACAAATGAGTCGGGTCGTAAGTGCGAGGACTGGTCGTAAGTGCGAGGACCTTCCAGAAATGACTCTGACCACCTAGCCACGCCTACCTAGTCACATGAACTCCAAGCCACACCCACAAAATAAGCCACGCCCACAGAACTGGTAGTAAAAAAATTTAGAACCCACCCCTGGTATAGAAGCTGTTTTTCAGCCTATTTGTCCTTGTTTTTATTTAATTTAATTTAATTTAATTTAATTTCCAATTTATATACCGCCCTTCTCCCTGAGGACTCAGGGCGGTGTACAGCCAAGATAAAAAACATAGAATACAAATATTAAAACATTTAAAAATATATATAAATTTTGGCCCGAAAGTTAAGAATCACAGACTAATTAAAAGAATTTAAAAATTTTAAAAATTTCTTCTTAAGCCAACCCGGCTTGCTGAAAAAGATAGGTTTTCAGGGAACGACGGAAGGCATTGAGGTCCTGGATTCTTCTTATCTCCGGGGGCAACTGATTCCAGAGGGTGGGAGCCCCCACAGAGAAGGCCCTCCCCCTGGGGGCCACCAGCCTACATTGTTTGGCTGATGGCACCCTGAGGAGGCCCTCTCTGTGGGAGCGCACGGGTCGATGGGAGGTCATCGGTAGCAGCAGGCGGTCTCGGAGATAGCTAGGCCCTATGCCATGGAGCGCTTTAAAGGTGATAACCAACACCTTGAAGCGCACCCGGAAGACCACCGGGAGCCAGTGCAGCTCGCGCAGGAGCGGTGTTACATGGGAGCGCCATGTTGCTCCCATCACTACCCGCGCTGCTGCATTCTGGACCAGCTGGAGCCTCCGGGTGCTCTTCAAGGGGAGCCCCATGTAGAGAGCGTTGCAGTAGTCAAGGCGAGAGGTGACGAGGGCGTGAGTGACTGTGCACCAGGAATCCCGATCAAGAAAGGGCCGCAACTGGCGAATCAGGCGAACCTGATAAAAGGTCCCCCTGGTAACAGCCGTCAGATGTTCCTCCAAAGACAGCTGCCTATCCAGGAGGACTCCCAGATTGCGAGCCCTTTCAGTGGGGGCCAAAGACTTGCCCCCAATAGTCAGTGATGGAGTCAACTGACTATATCGGGATGCCGGGAGCCACAGCCACTCAGTCTTGGAAGGGTTGAGCCTGAGCCTGTTCCTCCCCATCCAGATCCGCACAGCCTCCAGGCACTGGGACATCACTTCAAGGGCATCGTTGGGGTGGCCTGGGGTGGAGATGTACAGCTGGGTGTCATCAGCGTACTGGTGGTATCTCACCCCAAAGCCACGGATGATCTCGCCCAGCGGCTTCACATAAATGTTGAACAGAAGGGGTGAGAGGACCGATCCCTGCGGCACTCCACAAATGAGAGGCCTCGAGGTCGACCTCTGCCCCCCTGCCAACACAAACTGCGACCGGTCGGAGAGAAAGGAGGAGAACCACCGCAACACAGTGCCTCCCACCCCCAACTCTTCCAGCCGGTGCAGCATGATACCATGGTCGATGGTATCAAAAGCCGCTGAGAGATCTAATAGGACCAGAACAGAGGAATAACCCCTGTCCCGAGCCCTCCAGAGATCATCCACCAACGCGACCAATGCCGTTTCTGTGCTGTGCCCAGACCTGAAACCCGACTGGAACGGATCTAGATAGGATGTTTCCTCCAGGAATTGTGGAAACTGTTGCGCGACCACACTCTCAACAACCTTCGCAATGAAGCGAAGATTGGAGACAGGACGGTAGTTAGCCAATATTGCTGGATCCAGGGACGGCTTCTTGAGGAGAGGCCTCACCACCGCCTCTTTCAGGGCAGCGGGGAAGTGACCCTCACTCAACGAAGCATTAATGACGCCCTGGAGCCAGCCTCGTGTAACCTCCCGGGAAGCCAGTACCAACCAGGAGGGACACGGGTCCAGTAAACATGTGGCCGCACTAAGTCTCCCCAAAATCCTGTCCACATCATCGGGAGTCACAGCATCAAACTCCTCCCAGATAACATTCTCAAGACTGTTCCTCGTCACCCTGCCCTGATCTACCCAGTCAGAGGCCAAATCCCCCCGGATCTGAGCGATTTTGTCATACAAGTATTGTCCGAAATCCTCCGCCCTGCCTTCTAAGGGATCCTCCCGCACTCCCAGATGGAGCAGGGCGCGGGTCACCCTAAACAGGGCGGCCGGACGATTCCCTGATGACGCAATAGAGGCGGAAAAGTAGTTAGACTTTGCCGTCTTTATCGCCACTAGGTAGGCCTTAATATGCGACCTTACCAGTGTTCGATCAGATTCAGCGAGATCTGCCAGATGGTAATAGTTCAAAAAAGGGTGCCCAGGATGAGATGGATCTTTAAGAATGTTTTGAACTTTCTTAAGGCAGCGGGGGCTATAAAGTTCTTGCAAAGAGAGGAGAGGGCAACCAATGATCCTTCTGGCCCCGCTGCGAACCGATAGTAAAGGTAAGGAGAACCCACCCCTGGGCTGAATGTGTTGAGCCATAAAGTGTTATACACTTTAAGTCAACTCCTTTAGAGTAAACCATGGCTGGAAAAAATGACAAAGCAACATATAGATCTGAAACCAGAGATATTTTTGTTGGGCA